>NW_020537742.1:0-27535 GCF_003426905.1 Ctenocephalides felis | reverse complement strand
AATAAGACTCCGTAAAGATTTGCACAAATATTTTGATATGAACTTCATTCTTTTTATTGGATTCTATTAATAAACACACAAAGTTTTATCTGTTACAAATATGGATTGTAAAAGTTCTTATTAAAATATAAATCAAGCGTTATAATATTTTTTTGTAAAATACGTTATGCAAAGTGCAAACTTTATGCAAGCAGTTTTTCATGTATAACAATTCTTTTTCCTCGACAATATTTTCAAGTACGATTAATCAAAACTATTCATTATTTTTCGATTTGATACTGCCTTTATTTACGACGAAGTGAAACTTCTTAAGATTTGGCGATAACTCTAAAAGACTCACTACGTGAAAAATAATACCAGGACCAGCTGTTTTTATGAGTGTTTTAAAAACTTTGGAAAAAAATGAAAAATCATTATCATATATAAATTTGTAAAAAACTTTTTATGCGGCTATGGTGAAATATGTAATTTATTAATAACATTAATTAGTTTAATTTATTTGTAACATATAATGACAAATGTTTCAATTAAGCACAATTTTTCTAATGATTATCAGTTCTTTTGTATGTTCAGTTAGACAAAGTTTAAGAAATTGTGAAGGAATATTATAAGTAAATAAATTGCAACTCGTCGTCTATGATTTAGTAAAAAAAAATCTACGTTTGAGATATTTTTATTTAATATCAAAAATAATTCATCGATACGTTACTTCCAATATCAATATGTAAAGGCACATAGATTTGTAGAAGATATGTACTTTGATGTAGTAATCAATTTGATTTAAATTTAAATTACGCTACAGAGACTATAATCCTATCCTAAGAAGTTTCACTTCAAACATGCGGGTTCTGTGTGAACTGCTAACAATTATTATTTATCATTTTTTACTAACAGACATTCGTTCCAGCTCTTTTCAAACCCAAACTATTGTTGCATTGAAATCAAATATGATATTACAAATTTTTTGCAAAATCGAAACAGTTGAGAACGAATGTTATTATCATTTTTTATAACAAATTTTACGTGCGATTATTAGACTAGAAACCTTTCGCATTTACATAAAATCTTCGAAGACTTTACATAAAATGAAAATCAAATAATTTTTGATAATCTTGATTGCTAACTAGTTCTATGTAATCATCAGAGTTTAATAAAAATGTTGCCCACTATTACAAGAATCATAATACATAATTTTTTTCAACAGTATTGTGCATATAATACTTTTTTGAAAGTGTGCGTTTTTGATAAAAAAAAGTAGAAATATAGATTTTTAATATTATAACAAAACATTTGGTACAATGAAAATAAACAAAAACTCTTTGATTTTTAATTTATGTAAGATTTATAAAGATTTTATACATGTAATCGACCATCAAACTTATCAAATATATATATATATATATATATATATATATATATATATAAGGATGTTCCATGGTGTGATGGTTAAGCTTACGCACTCGTGTGGACGGGGTCATTAGTTCCAACCCCACTGTGGACAACCCGACATCGTGCAGTAGCAATGTTCATTTTCACTTAAAAATATATATCAATATGTTTCCAATTAAATACTAAACCGTGAATTTCATGATGTTCTTTTAGTTTTATCAACATCTCCAAAATATTATATAATTAGAAAACTCTAATTTAGATTTTATAGTAGGTACATTAGTTTTTTATCAAAAACTATAAACGTCATCTTACACCAGTTCATTATATGTAGTAACTAAACATTAGTATGATTCTTATAACTTGCCAATTACTATTATTTTTTAAAAACACCAATTTTTGTGCGAAACTCTTAGTGAATTTCTTCACTATAACACTTGACCGTGTTTTTTTCACATTTTCGTTATTTGTTTTCAGTTTTTCGTGCGCTAATAATTTCTAAATCGGATTAATAGCATTTTCTGTGTCTAATGCGCCGTGTCTTAATGCCTTCATACAATATTATAGGTAGATGGCTCGGAGAGAGCTTTCCATCAGCAAATTTGAAACAAAATTATTAGTGGAGGGTCTGGTGAGAAATATTTTCTGAAACATATATGGCGATCTTTTACTATTCTATTCTACTGAATGACTAAAACCAAAGACAGTGGCGTGATGTGTTTGGTTGATGTATTTTTTCATATCAAGCCAAATTTTAGATATTATGAACTATGTGGATTTTTTTTGTATAAGTTAAAATTTGATTTTGTTTTATGAGAATTTATTTTTTGAGGTTTTTACTAACAAACCACTAGCTGCTCTCGCAGGAATCTTTGCACTATTTCTTGGAAATGCAATCACTTGTATTCCTAGTTGTGATATCACTTATTTAACCATTAACAAAGTAAAATTCAATAATATTTGCGTTTTCTTTGAAAAGTGCAAACTCGATAAATACAGTAAGTAGTTGTGCTAATTAGTTTTTGGTGAATATAAGTTCGTCTTTTCTCTGTATTCTTACCAGCTACCTCACCAAATTGTATCCACTCTTTCTTACCACATTTTATCTCACGTGTAATGTTTCTACAAAATAATAGATTGTTACTTCATAGTGACCCAACTGTGCGGAATTGATAGGAATAATCCATAAAATCGGTCTTAATACCAAATTGGCGGTTGCTTGTGGTGAAAAAGTGAAATCCTTAAGTAAGGGGTAAGATTTAAAATCGATTCTAAAAAGATTTGTTTATGATCACGAACGCGGTACACTAAAAGGGATGAGGGCATGTTTTTATTTGAATTCGGGACCCGTGAATAATTAAATCAAGGATTTAGGGAATTAGATTTTGCACTTAAGAGCAATTTAGATGAATGGTTTAGTTGTATGGTTAGATGGATACATTGAACGGAACGGAATAGTTGGAGAGATATTTTGATGTAGCTAATTTTTTACTGTTTTAAATATTATTAGTAAGATGAAGAGACTTGGCAGTATCATAGTGTTTTTATATAAAAACCTTACACGATATTTGTATCTAATATTCGACGGTTTGTTCGGTGCTTCTACAGATTTTTTTATAAGCATTTTTAATAATATATATAATACTTAACTGTTAATACACGAATATGTTATCAGCGCGTCTTACTTATATCGTCGTTAAACTACTTGTCTTTCTTAAAAAAAAAGCTAAATACTGCTTATTTATTTTCTCAAAATTAAATATCTAAATTTGTTTGGCAAAATCAGTTGATACCACTTTTATTGATTTTGTGTAAAAATAGGCAGCACCTTTTCATTTCAATAAACAGTTGATATATTCATTTTTAACAAAGGTTCAATTTTAAAAAGCTCCTTTGAAAAATTATACTGTGAAAACCAATCCAACCATATCATAAACAACAACGCAAATTAATGTTTCTTTACTTTTTTTCAAAAATTTGTCACCTGATCCTTTTTACTCCATAGTTGGGGTAAATGGGACTGCCAGGGGATACACATAGGTTCAATGTCCTATTTGTAATTTTAAAGGAATTTTACAAAATAATAGCTACATTATTCAACCAATGCAAAATATAAATTTCTTAAGTACATTTTTTGCAGAGATGAAACTGTATATAACCTTGATCTGGCAATTTGTCAAAAATATCCATCAGCAAAGATGGAATAATCATTTATCTAATTGATTTTTTTATTTTTTTTTTCTTAATTCACTTCCATATTTACAATTTTTTTATTGTTTACAGTGTAAACCTTACATCTTTGCCAAGGAAAAGGTTCAATTGGTCCTTTCGCCTCACCCATATGCAAGATTTAATAGAGGTCATATAAAGAAAATTGTTGAATCTAATTTAAAATTAACAATACTCATAAAACAATTAAATATCGTATACTTAAATTATATTAAGTTCTTATAAGCTATACAACAGTGCACACATAACAACGAAAAAATTATTTTTTATAGATTTTATTAACATAGCCATTTATCTCCTGATAGCGACGTCGTAAGAATCAAGGTAATGGCAGGTTGTATATCTTTTGCCCTCTATTTTCAAAGATTGTTGTGAAACGCAATTCCTAACTTTACTTATTTTCAAGATATTGGTGATTGACTATATAACCCGCGGACCTTTGAGCCTGTTTTTACCCTATAGATAAATTCAATTATTAAGGCAATTTATACAATTTGTCTAAAACAAAATTCATTTCAAATTCTGCTTTGCACATTATCAAGTTGGGCAAAACGTTAAATCATCAAAATTAAACAATAATATCAGAATAGTTGTACCAAATTTCATTTTTGTAGTAATTTATAAGAAGAATGGTACTAATAACTCCTTTTTCTGATATTTTTTAAGACAGATCATGGAAAATTTTAAATTATTGCTTGTATTCTTTTAGTTTTACATTGACCGTGATTCAAAATTATTCATCAGTATTTGACATTATAGATGATCCAGAATACAGATAATACAATGTCTTTCGAATTATTAATGATATCATGTATTATATATTCTTCTAAATAGCTTTACACAAATCCATCCACCATCCACCCATAATCAAATTGCCTATATGTATGCATTTATCGCGAAACCCGCAATTTTCGTTTCGTTTTCCCTCGACGGAGCGACAATGCAATTTATGATGCCCGAGCCATAAACGCCTCCTAATAACGACGCCTTCTAGGTGTATATTAGGCAGTTATAAATATCATATATATGTGTAATATTTGCTCATTCTGTTCCCCTAATTATAATCACACAAAAGTTCTAACGGGAGACCGGAGGAATAATATTACATTTCCAAAAATAAATATTACACTCTCATCAACTGGTTTAGCTAGGCCTAGTTATAAACAGTACCGACTGTTTATAATATTGTATTTTCTTTTTATTATATTTGTACATATTTTCTTTATACTACTTTATAATTTCTCTATATTTTCGTATTTTCTTTTTTAATAAAATAACTTTGCTTTTATAATATTTGAACGTTTGCCAATGAATAATGTTCTATGATATATTAGTTTTTTGCTTTTTTACTTCGAATTTTACTAAAAATAGCTCTATTTGTTTTTTTTAACTACGTTATTTAATTACTTATTCATTCACAAGTAAAAATCTTGTGTTCTTGTAAGGCTTGTATTACTTACAAGTACTATAATACTATATTACTCACAAGTACTATAATACTAAAGTATTATTATTTATGAGTATATTCAATTGCATCCCAAACTTTCCATGCTAATAAACAAAATCGAAATTATTTGTCTAATGAATCTTTCGTCAATTGAATCCTGTTTTTTAGGATCTTGTTTTGATTGAATTTGAATTTACTTTTCGAAGGACCATATGTAAAACACTTAATTGAATAACTGTATATATTTGTTTTATAAGTTATAATAGTATTTTATAACAAATTTAATATGTTTTGATTATGTATTGATTGAATTGACCTGATTTTTATAATTATCTATTTGATGATTTTTTGTTTTATATCAAATATATCCGCATGCTTTGATTGGCGCGAACATTCTCCCGGCCTTGAAATGTAGATTTCAAAATAGTTAATAATCTTCATTAAATCGTTAGGATATGAGCTTCAAGGAGAAATTGGTCTTGAGTATACAAACATTGCTTCGATATGTGTCAGAATCATATAAAAGTTTTCGAAGGTTAAGATATTGCATGACCTTATGGCTGCTTCCCAAATTCCTCCGAAATGAGGAGAATTCGGTGGAACATGCTTCCATGATACATCTTCGTTGGTCATTTTATCACTAATCTCGTTTTGATTTGACTTTCTTTGTGAAAATTTATAACATTCCTTTAATCCAGAAGCTGCGCCTATGAAATTCGTTCCATTATCTGAATAGATTCCGCGAGGTTTGCCATGTCGTGCCATAAATCGTTTTAATGTTGCCATGAAACTATTCGTCGTTAAATCAGATACTAATTCATGATGAATTGCTTTCGTAACAAAACATACAAATAAGCATATATAAGTCTTTAATTTTTTGCACCCCCTTGTTTGACGATCTCTTATTAAGACAGGACCTCCGTAATCTACTCCGCATATAAGAAGGGTGTAATTGATTATTATAGCATTAATGGATGAAACCATGTGGGTTTTACTTTTAAAGCATATTACACATTTTTTATGATTAATCTTGTAAAGTTACTGCTTCCGATAGGCCAATAGGTATTACGCATTGTATTTTATAGTATTTGTGTTCCGCAATGGTACAATTTTAAATACTCATGTCTAGCTATCAGAACTGTTAATGGGTGATTCTTTGGTAGTTAGTGATTTTAGTTTTGAATATTTGTTTAATGCTTCCTTACTCATAATTATGTCTATGTCATGCTTGAATGTATCATGTTGTGTCTTGCTGTGTTTCAGTTAAATTTTGTAATCAAAATGGGCCTTGCCACTATATAAATGAATTAGATAGTAATTAGATTATGTTATTGTATGGAATATGAATCGGTTTTAGAATAAATTACGATAATTTCGTATTCCTTTGGAAAAACTGTCTGGTTTTAAACACACCGTGACTAGGCCAATAGAAACTTGTTTTGGGTTTGATAGATTCATTAACTATGTTTCTATTTCCTAGTGACATATAAGTATTCATAAAGTTTTTACCTTTGGTAAATATATTTTGATTTGTTCGTAAATCATTTGTGCGTGAAATATAGCATTTACAATTCGCATTGTCTTTTATATGATTTGTAAATCGAGTTGTAACAATAGACCTTCCGTCATTTGTCGAAGTTCTATTAGAAAAATGTTGTTTGCGTTGTGTTTTCGTTTTATTAAAATATTGTATGTCATTGCTTGCTTTCAAATCCCAAATTCTATTTTCTTGCGCCTTTACATTAGATCTACGATTGCATATTAAAAATGAATGTGAAGTATTAAGAGGTATGTTACCGGCAGAATGACATGAAATAATTTGTGGTGTATCAAGAGTCGGTGGTTGGTTTGAATTTCTGTGTAAGAGACTATGGTGATTTGAATTGCAAAAGGTACATCGACTCGATGAAAGGCATTGACTAACATTATGATTACACCGTAAACAATTAATGCATAATTTTAGTTCTTTTGCTTTAATTAATCTATCTTCTGTAGATAGTGATCGAAACTTTGGGCATTTGAATGCTGAATGATAAGTCCCATTGCAAAACAGACAAATATTTTTGCAATTGGTTGATGTATCGTAAGACTTCGTTTGTTTTGCGTAATTAGTGTTATTGTCTTTAAAATTATTGAAAATTCCGGTTCTTGTCTCAGTTGGGTTTATAGCTTCTAACGTCATACAGCGTTGATTTAGAAAGCTATTGAGTTCGGCAAATGTAACTAATTCTGACCCTCTATTCATGAGCATTTCCCACTCTTGGTGAGTTTTTTGTCTATTTTTGTCATGATTAAATAATTAATTAGAGCGTCCCACTGGTCTACCGGTTGTTGCAACATTTTTAGACATCTTAAATGCTTATTAAACGTATCTATTAAATTGCGAAGATCCTTACCCGATTCATTGTGCATGGCTGGATGATCAAATAATTTTTTAATATGGTTATTTACGATTATTTTCTTGTTTTCAAACCGCGTTTTTAATAAGTCCCACGCAATAATATAATTATCGGCCGTTGCCGGTAGTGATTCTATGAGATTAGCAGCATCCCCCTTTAGGCACGATTTTAAATAATAAAATTTTTGGGCATTGCCTATGTTTGAGTCTTTGTGAATTAAACAAGAAAATGAATCGTAAAATTGTAACCAGTTTAAATAAGAGCCGTCAAACTGAGGCAAATTAATCTGAGGCAATTTAATGTTGTTAAGACTATTTGTCATATTAGAATCATTAAAGTTGTTTGAATTAATATCTGACTTATTTTGTGCTATTTGACTGAATTTTAATAAAGTTGATGGGCACCTTTTATATTTTTCAAAGTATTCATCTAATTCGATATCCATTAACTTATTTATTTCATCTTCGTCTTCTAATAGCGTTGTTATATTGATAATGGTGTTTTCGAATATTTCAAATAATGGCCTTACCTCTTCGACATGGCTGTTTATATCTAAAATATCTAACTCAGAAGTAGGTGTTTCTGCCATTTGTTTGCATATTTTCTCATATCTTGTTAATCGCGATTTCATTCCTCTTTGCTTCAGTTTTAATGATTTTAACGATTCCATTTTGACGTGGATTCTAATTGTAAAAATGGTTAGTTTTAAGTGACCTGATTTCTGCTCCTTTGGCTCCAATTGATGTCTTGTATCTTCTTCGACTGCTGGATGTCAATTCGACTCGTCTGGACCAATGTTTTTTAGGATCTTGTTTTGATTGAATTTGAATTTACTTTTCGAAGGACCATATGTAAAACACTTAATTGAATAACTGTATATATTTGTTTTATAAGTTATAATAGTATTTTATAACAAATTTAATATGTTTTGATTATGTATTGATTGAATTGACCTGATTTTTATAATTATCTATTTGATGATTTTTTGTTTATATATCAATATAGCCGCATGCTTTGATTGGCGCGAACAAATCCATTTTATCTCAGATTTCATTATTAAAATTTCAATGTTGGTTTATAAAATTTTAACCTTTCTTCTACTCTCTGGTTTTTTACTTTTATTTTTTGCAATTGTCGAACTATAAAGTTTTTTATAAATTTTGGATTATGCAAAAAATAACTCACAGCTTTATACGCTCATACAGCTTTATACGCGCACGCTATCAGCTTTTTCAAATTTACCTAAAAGTTCCAAGTAAAGAGTTCACTAAATAGACGCTTTATCTAATTTTATTCTATTGTATAGATATTATATTACGTGTATTACTTACACGCTCATATAATAATTTAATATTTTTTTCACTTATGTAGTTTTAGTTCCCCGGTTTCCCCTATTACGCAATGTTATTATATTCGAACGCAATCTTCTGCCTTCTGCTCTCCCCGAAGATTAGTGTAAAATATATCTATATTTGCGATATGTATCATATAATGCACGATTCCCTAAGCTCATATCAAACGTACATGGACTGATCGAATTAATTGACAAACTTTGACAAAATTTACTTTCCGGCGGATATATAATATATACGCATATATGTATGTATATATGTATAGGTGTGTATTCCAAATGTATTTATGTGCCTATGCATGTATAGAGTAGAGCGGGGCTTAAAGGTCTGCGGGTAAAAAGGTCTAATACCCATATCTCAAAAACAAGTAAAGTTAAGAATTTTTTAACAACAATATTTCAAAGTAGAGAGAAAAAAGATAAAAGATATATAACAAACATCACCTTGATTCTTACGACGTTACAACGGCAGATAAACGGCAATGATTGGAAATCCATAACAAAAGCATTTTCTTGCATTTGTATTTGTTTTGATTGTGAGCACTATTGCTTAGTTTTCTAAACCTTAATATAGTTTTTAAGTACTTGTTACTTAATTGTTTTATAAGATGTATCGTTAAGTTTAAGTTAAATATAACTTTTTTTTTATATAACCTCTATAAAAGGTCACACGTGGGTGGGGCAAAAAGGACCAACTGAAGCATTACCCTGGCGAAGGTGTAATCAATAAGAAAATAGTAAACAAAAAAGTAAATAAGGTTGAAATTAGCGGGGTGCATGGCATCGTGCCTTAAAGCAAATTGCTGGAACTTCCCTTACCGTAATTAAAAATCTTGGTACGGAAGCCAAAAAAAATTTACACAAAATGTGTACACATTATTAAAATCTCTATAAAATATCTGATAGTTTGATGTACACATGTCCAATAAACATTTTTGATCGTCAAATAACATTTTTTTAGCTTATTTTTATTGAGAGTCCATAACCGCTGGACCTGCCTTCTCAAAAATTAATCAGTTCTTTATCTTGTCAATACAAGTAAAACTTTTTTGAATTACTACAATCGGACGCTCCGTTCTCTTAAAAACTGAGTTACAGTTTTTGGCACTTTTGCCTCGTATCTTCGGAAGGGCTAGACTTGCCTTCGCCAACAATTAAACAGTCTCCTTATCAATATGAATCGAATGTTTTTTGAATTATTCAAATCGGTTGATCTGTGTTCCCGAAATCGTCGACGAAAAGACACATACACACATACACACATACACACATACACACAGACATACATCCATTTTTTCTAAGTTATGCCAAAATATTCAGAAACTTTTAAAACGTAAAGATCTATAAAAATTTTCATTTTCGATTTTTTTGCGATTACTATAACTTACCCTACGGGAAGTTAAAAAGCAAATTTACAACAGAAATTAAATAATTAGTTAATCCTGGTGATTAATATTTCTTAAATATATCAAGGTTATATACAGTGTTATCTCTGTGAGAAAATTAACCATAAAATTATATTAATTTATATTCTATGCAATGTAGCTATTATTTCGTAATATCCCTTTAAAATTAAAAATAAGAATAAGGTCAGTTTGCTTCCTGGCCGTCTCATTTTACCCCGCCTATGAAGTAAAAAGGAGCACCTGATAAATTTTTGAAAAACAGAAATAAATACATTTCTACAATAGTGAATTATCTGGGGGCTTTGCTGAACATAGTCAGATAGTTGTTTATTTGATGTGTGTCATTTGTTGTATATATTAAGTTTGTATTATATAATATAATTGCTCAAAGTCAAAATGGACCTTTGTGCTCTTCCCTAAATTTTTTATAATTTTCTGCTAAAATTATCTTGATTTAGTCTTTTTTTAAATAATATTATAAGCTCAAAATACTATTATGAATTTGAAATTTTCAATAAAGTTATAATAATTGAATCATCAACATATAATGTTCATTCCCAATGCCGTAGTTCCAGGAATTTCGTTTATGGCTCCTGCCACTAGCTTATTCATTTTAAATATAAATATTTAGCGAAACGTATCACCTCAACCACATACAAAGTTGTCCTCAAAGGTATAAATGCGACACCTAAGACCTTGTACTGACTGAGTGGCTGCTGATATGATGTTTCCAACATTTCCCCAACGTCGCCTGCTATTACGGCGGACGGGGACGGATCGAAGTGGCCGACAATAAACAGTCCCCAGAGATACGGGCAACTCTTAATACGAAAGCCTATGAGTATGGGACTGTAAGAGTGTTTTTTTTTCTTTTGCAGGACAGGAAAAACTGTCCACCTACGTAAACAGGTGTAGGAATTTCAATTCGTCATTTGGAATTCATTTAGTTTTACTTGAACTAACAGATTGGGTATTTTTAATTATATCTTTTAATATGTACAGTTAACTTTCTTACAACGCGGTACTCTGAAATTGCGGTTTCCATACTACGCGGAACTGTAATTGCGACAGCCCTCCTATAATACGGTCCTTCTGCACCGTGGCTTTCGTTCAACTACCTATAAGGTCTTACAGCACAATCTATCAGTGAGCCTAGTTAGTAGATTTTTTTTTAATTACTATATTTGTTACAATTGCTAAATAATTAACATTTAGTAACAGTAATGAACAATTATATAAATTTAATATAAAGAGCACAAAAAAGAGAACAGAAATTTTCAATAAAATGATATCCGTAGTATGTTGATTTAATATAAAATAAAAACAAATAATAATAATGAAATTAATAAGTAAAATAAAATCAATAAGTGAAAGATAAGAAAAAAATAACAAAATAACAATATTAGAAATAATAAGATAATAGTAATAATATTATGTTAGCGTTTACAAATGGCTTTTTATGAGATCATTGGGAATTTTTCTTTTCTTTTCTTATTTTATAGTTTTATGATTTTATTGAATTGCTTCATTTACTGTCATCATGTTGCTGTTCTGGTGAATCAACCAGTTGGGAACGTACCTGGGTACGTTCCTGCCGTATGACTCTTTTTTGCACTCGCTGAATGTTTTTTTTGGCGGTGCCCCATAATTGAATCCCATAGGACCACACTGGTTTGAAAATGCATTTGTAAATAATTTTGTTTGAAAATAGTTTTCTGTTTTAGCATTTTACTTTGTTTTATGTTATAACATTATTCTCATTTGTATATTAACTTTAATTCAATGTACAGTTTTTTTTATTTTTTCATCATATTTTATATAAATTTAATCAAATTATCGATAATTCAGTAAAAATAGTTTATAATTTTGCGTGTCTTCTACGTTTTTTTGTTTCCATATAACGCGGTGCAATTGATGTAATTTGACTAATATTAAGATTTTGCAATAGAGCGGTTTTCATACAACGCATTCGAGAATGTGCATCAAATTATTAACCTTGCTCGTTAGCTAAATCGAGTTTTTTATAGCGCGATTTCTATATTGCACGGCACGCACTCACCGTGCTATGAGAGTAAACACTTCTAGTTTACTTCTGAAAAAACAGTGTTATATATGACATTGAATCTAATGCATATTGTGAGAAATTCACGTTTTTTAAATAAATATTAGAAGAATAAAATTTACTAAATGACGTTATTATTGGTATCGCGATGTATTTTGTTATGAAAATAAAGATTGCGTTAAAAATATTCGAGATTTTGAATAAATAAGTTTTGCAGAAAATTGTATTTTTTTTTTAAAAAAGTTGAAAATTTATTGAGTTTGATTTATATAATTGATTATAAATCTAGAAAAAAAAATGTCAAAGTTTGAAATAATTTGAATTTTGATCTGCCAATATCAAAAATTGAGAAACTGTAAATGAAATTGCTTTCCTTAAAATTATTTTAACTTTCTCTACCTTGTTCTGAAACTGCTATTATTAAAATTCGAGTGTTTTTGAATCATTTTATATTTTGTGTATATATGTATTATTGTTCAATTATGACTTACTTAAGAACGAAAATATAGATAAAAAAATAGACAAAAAATAAGGACGTAATTTCTGAACATATATACCTTTTACCCCCGCCTTCTGTTAAAGGTAGTAACACCATTTCGAACATCTTACCAGACTATCACATTTCCAGCATAACTCTAAATAAAAGCATCCATCAACTCTACTCTACCCTTATATCTTAAAGACTTGAGCAAAAAGTGCCATTTTTAGTATTTTTTCCACCAGTCGAAGTGCAAATAATGCACGTAGCGACGTACCGGTCAGGTTGGACGCATAAAAAACGAATCCCTCGAGGGCGATTCAGAGGACCGAAGGAACGTATGACTTCTTCGAAGAGTGGACAACTCCCTTAAATATAAAAGTAAAACACATCAAAAGCCTTCAACATTTTTGTGCTTACAAAGTACATTCTGATAATGTTCCGGAAACTGGAAGGCAGTGAGAAAAACATACATCTGGCTGAGGGAGTAATAGTTGGCTGATAGAAGTACCAAAATAACATAAACAACTTTCAGTTATTTTTAATTTATAAATAATATTAAAATATATTTGTAATAAATAGCTATAAAAAGTGGAACAGATGCGATAATCTCTTCAAATAAATAGTCATGATTTTATTACATTAATTTTTTAACTTTCCGTAGGGTAGTTTAACTGATGGGCCAAAAATCGAAAATGAAAATTTTTGCATTTCTCGTCGTTTTGAAGGTTTCTGAACATTTTGGCGTACCTCAGAAAAATTTCAGTTCAGTTTTTGAGAGAACTAAGCGTCCGATTTAAATGATTCAAACAACTTTCTGCTTGTTTCAACAAAATAATTGCTCTTGGAGAAGAAAAATTTTTGTTTCATTTTTGTTTTTTAAATTTTTTTTTTGTATATTGAAAATAATTCAGATTTCAATTTCAATTTTGACTAAAGTTCTAATATACTTTAAACAAATAATTTCAACTTTTCAATTCAGTTTATATAATTCTTATAAATATTAGACAATGTTACAATATTTATAATAATCTATTTGAAAACATTTAATATTCCTCGAACATTTCGTTATGGTACGTGAAGTACCAGCAATTTGCCTTAAGGAACGATGCCATACATCTCTAGTTAAGGTTTAAATTGATTCAAAATAATTATGCAATTTATGTCATTTTAGAAGTGCACTTACCCTTGGTGTTTATAGTAGAATGTTTAAACCATTTTATTGAACGTTTCAACTCATTCATTTACATTATTGGAGGTGCATTAAATTTGCCCAATTGTACATAATTTATGTATGATATAGAAAATTTAACGCTACTATAATGAAAATAGTTTTAACAAAATTATTTATATAAATATACGTCAGAACTATCAATTAGTGCTGAAAAGGTTAAAATAAATTTTTATCAGGTATTTCGGTAATTTATATAGTTCACTATATAATCAATCGAACACCTAGAAAGTTTTGCGAATCACTTTTCTCCAATCATTAGCTCTTTTGTTTGGATATTAACTTTATAAGTTGAGAGAACAAATTCAAGACTATGTATAGGGGTTAAATTACTTATTATACCATAAGAATAATTTGATGTCTGAACCTTAAAATTAATTATTGGGAACATGAATTGTTCTGGGGAATCAACCTCATATTGTAAAAAAATCTTATTAATGAATAATAACAATGATGGCATTATGAATTTACGTCTTTATCCAAAATTTACAATCAACATCAGTATTAGGGATGTTGAAATCATTCTTGGTTAAGAATTAATCATACATGAAAACAATACATTCTTAAATAATGATCCAACCGTGGTGTAAAAACGTGGTCTAGCTCAAACTAGTCCCGGCTTAAATCTCGACCTAGGTCAAGCTCCATATCAGGCAGCACGAAAAAAGACTGACAAGAGGTGAACGAGGAATAATAAGTAATAACAGATGTTAACAACATACTAATAATAGTAATAGTAGTAATAACACTCTTGCACAACTCATATTTAACCATAAGATAGTAAATTGGTGTGGTGAATTGGATAAATATTTGACATGAAAATTGGATAAATATTTTGACAAAAAAATGTTTTGACCAATGCCAAACATCATAGAGCCTACTAGTAGATGTGCGCACATTGTAAAGATGTTTACATTATTTTATATAAATTATGCATTATCTGACAGGTCACCCCTCAAGCTAAAATACCACCTATTTCACGCCATATAAAAATCACTATAACCAACATCGTTCAGTACTTGAAAACGCTTGAAGAAAACCATTTCATTTCAGCAGCATTGCCATAAATTCTTCTAAAACCGCTCGAACAATGCACCAGGACGTTAGAGGGAAACAATAACAGAAAATAATAGAAAAAAATCTATTACTTGCGTATTGTGTGATAACCCGATCAGTGGCAAAAATAGCCAGAGGTGACCGGTGACCAATGCCCGGCGCAGTGTGTATTATTGAATTCCAAGCTGAGCCCGATATGTCGTGCTGAATTCAAATGGGCGCATTAAAAAACCCTACTATCAATTCGCACACAATCACATACACCAATCGCCTCTGATTCAGATGTATTCGGACACAAACAAGGCGTGCTTACCTTCATGGGTAAAATTTTACTCTTACAATTTATTGATGCCGGTAGAGGATTTGTCCGTAGGTGAAAGCTGTTAGTTTAAGCCCATAATACATCTAGTTTATTTATGAGTAGATGTGTATCGCATTATGCTGATTGGAAAATAGAACTTTCCATTGGCTTGGAAGTTGAGACATAAAATTTGAATACTACATTTTAATTTGAACTGAACTGAAGTAATTCGTATGTCGAAAACAAGTTATGAACAACATCGAAAACAAACTATGCACTATTTCATGATGTTACAAGTTGAGTAAAATATATATTCTGTTTTATAGCTTTATTCAAATTGTATTTTCTAGTTCTTTTTTTTAAATATTTTCCTTTTTATTCAAAATAGTTCATTTTTACGATAAGTCATTTTTACTTTTGTTGAAAGTCATCTCTACTAACATAAATGCACCAATTGCAATTAATATCAAAATAGTCATTAAAATTTGTTCTCAATTAGAAATTTTGCGAAAATCAAGGGTAGTTTCTATTACCACTCTAGAAGTTCATTTACATATATCAAGTTCTCGATTTATGAGGCTCACCCATAGGTAAGTGAGGGCAAGGTTCCGCTCCTGGATTCGGTCTCGTTTCGAACAGCCTGATATCAAACAGTAGTAAAATCAGTTTTCACTTGGAAATATAGATGGCAATATGTATTCAAGTGTAAATAGCCCTTACTCATCAATAATTTAAATAAATTTGATATCCCTAATGTTTAAATTAGAACATGATGCCAGTGATTTGAAACTTGACAAAGAAGCTAAACCAGTTTAGCTAAGTTATATCAAAGAAATGAATAAGCAAAAGTCATCTCTATTATAATTCTTTTAATAATAAAAATCAACACATAGAATTTTGAGTAGCTATGTATAATAAACAAACGTAGTTAGTAAGAAATTCATCACAACCCATAGGATCATTAAGTTCTGATCCATGTTCAAATGAAAAAACAAGATAGTCGATTATATAAAACTCAACTGACAAATATTATTACTTTCCACAAATACTCGGTAGTTTTGATCAAAAGAATTCTGACCCTCAAAAAATCTATATTATATTCTGTTCTGTGCTTCTTTGACCAATCATTTAGTTAGGGTGGTTTCCGCTGGGAATATTCGCTAATTTGTTGGAAATATTGAATCGTTTCCTTGGCGGAATTTTTTTCACACATATACCCTTGTATATATACTTTTTTTCATAGCTATTCTATGGATTTTATATTTCATTTAAATAAATGCTTTAAAAATTGTATATACTTTATTTCAAACTTTTATATAACTATTTTTTTGAATACTTAGAATATTATTTATTTAACCCTCCGTCGGGCGCAGTCCCGTTACGCACACGTTCGGGCGCAGTGTATCCGACAGCAACGGTTTTTAAGTATATCCTCAGGAGGCTCCTTATTTTATAAACATGTTAATTTTTGTTTAATTATATTTCAGAATGTATACTTTTTGAATAAATAGAAAAAAAGAAGAATTCAATAATATTTTATTATAAAATGTAGAAAAATATAAACCTGTGTATATATGCACAAATTATTTACACTCACTTTTCTTTATTGAAATACACAGTCTCTAACTTTTTTTCATTTGTCATTTATAAAAATAAGTAATATAATAATGATAGTTTAATGTGTATAGTTAAATATTATCATTATTGAAGCATTTCAACAAGGACTGCATAGAAAGATCGCATGTTGGAAACACAGTGCTTTTCGACATTTAGCACAACAAAATCTTGAAAGCCGTCTAAGATTAGCTTCTAATGTACACGGTTCACATCGTCGTCGTTTTTTCGTGGCTCTTCTTGTTTTTGTGAGCCATTTTCCTGTGAATTTGGTCTGAATCTTTTGAGTCCTGCCTGCAAAGTGAACAGTATCCCACTCGTGATTTCACTTCTTCTTGTTAGCTGTCCAAGAACAAGTTCATGCGATAATTGTCTCAAAAATATCTTCTTCGGAGATCTTTCTTATCATTCCCACGACTCCAACATTCTATAGGCGTTGCAGCATTTTTTGCGTTTCCTATAACACCTGGTAAATGTCTTAATAAGTTCTGGGATTTGTTCGAGTCCTATTAGAGGGAGGTTTGCTACACCATTTTGTAGATTTATCTCTACTCATAAAATATTTAGCATTATTGTTCAAATTTATTTCTTCCTCACTCTCATCCTGTTCGTCCTCTATTCTGTCTCAGAATCGACTTCGCGACTCTCTAGATGGTCTTCGTCACTTCCACTTTCATCACCTAAATCGTCAAGAAGATTATTTTCATCAGCATCATCATTCAGCATTCTTAGAATCTCTTCTGAATGAGCTGGCTTTTCTAAATTATAAATTTTTTTACCACTCGCCATATTTACTAGCCTATAAAATGTATGGACTCAAGTTAGTAACACATTCGGGCGCAGTGAATCTCGTAGATACTTTCAAAAAATTGCAATTAAATGAAAAGTATTGAGATATATATTCAAAAATACGTAAAAAATACAGAAAAAGAATACTTACATTCACAAAAATTGCAATATTCGTATGTTTCAAAATGTTGCACGTTCGGGCGCAGTGTATCTCTAGGATCAAAATACCGATTGCCACTATATGTGAAGGTCAAACACAAAATGATAAAGACGCATAATAAAACATATAAAATTAGGAGGCTATTGAAGAGTGGAGGTTTCTATAACATTCAACCAAGGCGCAGCATGAAAAATTATTGGCTCTGTATCTGTCAGATCGGCTGCGCCCGACGAAGGGTTAATAGTGTTGTCAACTTACAGGCTTATTGTAAGATGTAAGATTTTAAAGTATTTTTTAAAATTTTATAGATTTTTTTTATTATTCTCTATTTCAATTACAACTGTCCAGTTAAGGACATTTGATAAATTTGGAAAATTTACAATTGTCAGCTTTTACGGGACATTGTATACTAAATGGACATGTTGGAAAAACAATTTTATAGATATTGAAATTTTTTTTACCTCAATATTTGCTTATGGTAAGATAATTTTCTGGTATTTTCTTTATATCCCAAATAACATAATATACGTATCTTGTGAAAATATCGAGTTTGGTGACATTTTCTTTTTGACTTATTTTAGCAAACTTATTTGAAAATATATCTATGGGCTATTAGGCTATAGCTCAAGTCTAAATTTTAGCTAAGTTTTATACCTTCGAGAATAGGTTTATTATAAAATTTTAGCTGAGATTTTATAATTAGGTTGCAAATAAAAATATGAAACTTCATTTACAATCTTGCATTTTTAACTTTCAAAGAATAAGTTTGTTTACACAAGAATTTTATGTTTTATTTTGATCGATCAAGTCATTTTGAATAGTTTTAGACCAAATTTAGGAAAGGAAGGGTAGGGCGGGGCAAAAGGTCCAGTTTGTTCTTTATTATTTATACTGTGAAAACCAAATCAACTGCATCACAACAAATAAAACATATCAAACCAGGAACTATTGAACTGTGTTCAGTAAAATTTCCAGCTAATTCATAATTGTAAAACTATGTTCTCTAGCTATTTTCAAAAAATTGTGATTTGGTATTCATACACGATAGGTTTGTAAAAGGGACAGCCAGGGGGCAAAAACGTCCACTATTCATTTTTAATTTACAGAATAATAACTACATTGTATGGACAATGCGATGGAGTTTAATTATTCGATTGAACAACTAACAATAAATTGACATTTCTAGTATAAATATATATTTATAAAATTGAATTAATTTTTTTATCATTTTATTTACAACTGTCCAGTTAAGGACATTTAATAAATTTGTGGAATTAACAATAGTCGGCAGTAAAGGGACATTGTATACTAAAGGGCATGTTGGAAAAACAACTCAATAGTTGTTTTCCCATTCGATATAATATTCACAATATTTATTGATAATTATATAAATTTAACTATTTACTTATAATTAATGACAGTTATTTCCATTTTTATCAGGAGAGTTGATGACTTAAATCCAGTGGCGTTTTTCTTTTTAATTTTCTTGGATAATTCTCTGTTATCAATGAGTTTGCTAATGAATTAATGCTTACTGCTATGAGAATTCTTACATGGTTAGGAATTTCTGTTTCATTTTTATAATGAGACTGATTTGTTATTGAATACAATTAATGCAAATAAGGTAAAAACATATTATGTTACAAATACATATTTCATGGCCACATTTTTTTTACTAAAATTATACTGTATGCAACTTTCATATGGTCAAAATTGCGCTAAAACTATTCATCATCATAGTCGGTTAACTAATAACTTTATTTATCTCTTGTAATCTCTAATAGTCTCTGTAAGACATTTACACCCAGTTGTTTACAAGTCAAACCATAACTTGCTTATCATGTTCAGAACTAAAGACTTACAACAATAAGACTTTGTTAAGACATTTTGTTACGGACTAAAGACATTTTTGTTACGGACTAAAGACACATCAATTTAATATTTATCTACGTTTCTTTCAAACGCCTTAATTTAATCACATCATTACAAGTGACTGACAGACCTCGAGTTCTATTTTTGTTCGACCTTCTGTTCTTTTGCCGTCGTTCCGATGCTCTGTAACTATTGACCGACGTGTGAAAACAAAATAAGGGGAACTTTTCGGCCAAATTGTCTGAATTGGCTGCTTCATGTGTCGCCCCACGGGAGCGCGTCCGCCCTTACACCCGCTCGCTTGCTTACATCAGACGTGGGGGCACCGGAACCCAACGACCCCAGGATTGCGACCTACAACTCTGAGTGGCCCTGATTAGGTTATGCAACTTGTGAATGCATTTATAGAATAAAAGACGTGAGTAGGTGGTAAGGGATGAAGGTATTTTAGATAAAATCGATATATTGATAACGGACTGTAGAAATAATCATAAGGTTTCTGAAGGAATTATAGGCAATTTTCGTGATTTATTCATCTGGTTGATGTAGATAAAATTGCTCATTTTGCTAAAAATGGTATAAGGTAGGTCGGGAACACAAAGCTCTAATTTTTGAGCAAAACTATTCTGACTATTCGGAAAAACTCATTCTCATCTAATTCATCATTATAGAAATATGTTTTTTCTTCTATTTTTCAAAATTTGTTACTCGGTTCTGTTTGACCCATTCGTTTATTTATAATGTTAAATGAATTTGATATATATATATATATATATATATATATAGATAAAATAATAGCTACAATATTCAACCAATGCAATATATAATTTATTTCATGGGTAGATGTTTTTACAAAGTTAACACTGAATATAACCTTGATCTGGTATTTTTTCAGAAATATCATCAGCAGATCTGGAATAACTGCTAATTTAATTTACTTCTTGTAAAATGGCTTGTTTTTACGAAATTTATATTTTTATTTACTTTTTTTTACTTAAGCTATTATAAAGATATGAATATTTCTGCTGAATCCAACTAACAATTAAATAACTTGTATTCACGTCTCGAGTACTAAACAACACAGTACTCACAAGCAAAGAAAATTTCAACGAAAGAAAATACTTTGTTTATAAATTTCCAAACAAGTTTTATCTTCTGATAGCGACGTCGTAAAAATTAAAGCGATGGCAGGTTATACATCTTTGCCCTCTACTTTCAAATATTGCTGTTAGAAATATCCAACAATACTTGTTTTTGAGAAATTGTTAGTTTTATTTGCGGACCTTTAAGATCCTTTCTAGCATACTACTTTCTACCAAATTGGATATTCCTTAGTATTTATATTTTGCCTAATCGAAATCTATAGTAATTTATCAAAGGATTCTACACTACTTCTACTCTTTTTATGCTTTTTTTTCATATATTTTTATATTTAACTTTCTCTGGGTTCTAATTTTTTACTGTTAATGAAATTTATTTATTTCGTGTATTTGAAAAGTTAAATGAAATATTATTATGAAATAATGGAAAAAATCCAATATGTTCGAAGACAGAGATTGCAAAGTTTGTTTGTGTTAGTTATACTAGACGTGCTTTTATTATATTTTTTAATAAAATATTTTTGTATTATAGGATTTTAAACTTCCAAGAACAGAAAGTTTTCTTGAATACATTTATTCACTACGTTTACAACTTGTATGTTTCAAGATGAGTTTTTTCCATATTCCGGCAAGATTCTAATTATCTCAGGATATTTTTTTACTTTAAAAAGTCATTTATTTCTCAACCATCAACTGATGTATAATAATGTTTGATAAAGTTTTTGGAAATTAAACATTTTTTATTATAATTATGGCCATTTTGTCTCAAATTTCATCAAAATTGTCGAAATAATTGGTAAAAATAACTAATAAACAAATTTAAATTAAGTTGAAGTACTCATATATGCTGCAGTACTCATTTGATTCTTCTTTCTTATAAAAATATACTAACAAAATAATTAAGTAAAATAATGAATATAATCATAAAGTTTTGAAAATAAATAGTAATTTTATACTGAAAATAATAGTGGTTTTAGTTCAAGATAACTTTGCCATTTTAAAATTATCGCTTTTTTGTTATAATATATTACTTTGAATTTTTATTACCCTAGCATCGTCTGAAATATAATATCTGACTGAATATCCTTACAGTTTAGCAAGGAGATTGCTAGATCAAATATACTCAAGAGAAGTTTTTAAAACAATTCTAATGAGATATTTAATTTCTAGTAGAGAAGAAGTTTTCATTTTTTGTACAATAATTACAGTATTATTTTTTAATCACTCGTAATATAAATAAAAACACATTTTAATTAGCACCAAACAAAATTCGGTACATTCATAACAAATTGATAGTAAAGATGGGTTTTATGAATGCTTTAATTTCCTGATATCATACCATGTGTCTTTTAGTAAATACTTATGTCTGATCTTCAAAAGGTTCATATTGATGTTTTGATATTTTAAATCAAGTAAGTCGTTTAAAATGCCGATTTTATTACAACAGATGCTATGAGGTCTCTTCCAGTAGTAATTTGAATAAAAGAACAACAATCCCATGCTTTGATCTGGCTGCTGATCTCATGATTCGCAGTTTTTGTGTACGCGTGCCCGTCTGTGGGAAAATATGCATTACCATCCTGAAGAAGTTGAAGAAATCGCGATCTGTGGTCGTATCTGATTGACTTTTTAACCACAAATTGGTCTGGGATGTTATTACGCCCTCTGATATGGCGACACATTGTAAAAAGTACTTGGAGTGCCGGCTATTAAATGATATGAATACGGTTGGCGATTTGGACCTCGGTGTCGATTCAAATTTAATCAAGTTATAGGTTTTTCTCGTTTTTGTAATTTTGTTTTCACATATGCTGAGTATTTCATATCAGCCATAATGAAAGTTTAATTTTTTATGTTGCCGTGGGCCTGTTAAAGAAAAATCCTTAGTGTTTATAAAATGATCATTTTAACTCTAATTTCTATATCAGGCATAGGATTTCTGTACCTATTTCTTAAATTGCACAAAAATCAAATCGAGTCTAGGAACGTGTATCATAAATCATTTTTGATATAGGGTAGGGAATCATAAAGGAAATTTGATTAAAAGTACTTATATTGTCTTAAACAACTGAATTACTAATAACTAATAACTATCGTACTATGTTAAAAAACTTTATACTACATATAAGGTAGTATGAGGTCTATGATCATGTTCCAGTTAATTTCTAATTATAGAAATGCGTTTTTACTATTTTTTTAAAACTTGTCATCTATCATTTTTTTACCCCATGGGCGGGGTAAAATGAGACAGCCAGTGAACAAACAGATGCAATGTGTATTTTTAATTTAAAAGGGACTTCAACGAAATTATAGATACTATATTTAACCAATGCAAATGATTAATTTCATAGATACATTTTTTATAGAGATTACACTGTATACGACCTTAATCTGGTATTTTGTCAGAAATAATGATGAAAAGAGTTAAAATAACTATTTGTTTAACTTATCTCTGTTAACATTGGTTTTGTTAACTTAATTTACTTTTTTATTTACTTGCTTACACCTATGCTAGGGTAATGGCTCGGATGTTTTTTTACTCCACCCACATGTAAGCTCTTACAGAGTTCATTTAAAAAAAACTGTTGAATTATTATTAAAAAACAACAATCTATCTTACAAAACATTCAAATAATGTAGACTTAAAAAATATATTATGACTACTAAACAACAGTGCTCACAACCAAAAAAGAATACTTTTGTCATGAGATTTTAAACATTGCCATTTATCTTCTTATAGCGATGTCGTAAGAATCAAGTTGATGGCTGGTTATATATTTAGCCCTCTACTTTCAAATATTGTTGTTAAAAATTTCCTATCCTTACTTGTTTTTGAGATATTAGTTGTGAACCTTTTTACCCGCGGACTTCTAAGTCTCGCTCTACTCTATTATATTGAATATACTCTATATAATATTGAATATTACTTTTTAAGTTATACTGAGTTAATATATTTACATTAAGATCTTCTGTATTTATTTGGAGAAATTATACGTTTACATATTTTTGTTTTATATAATCTAGCAAACAGTTGGTTAGGTAAAAACCAGTGTAAAGTTCCAATTTTGTTTCATTTTTTCAGATTTTTGTGTTTTTCTCGAATGTAATAAGCATTTTTTTAATTCTTTTAATATTCTCATTTTTTGATGATTTAGTTATCTCTATGAATAAGTTCATGATTATTATATCAATAGTTTAATATATTAATTATGTTATGAGAACGAATTATTTTATAATATTTTGTTTAACATGGCATTTCTAATTTTTTCAATAGTTTTGAAATGAAATATTGTTTATAATTTTATCAGTATTTATTTTGATCGTTGATAGAGTTGCTTGATTTAATTGTAGCAAAGGTTTCAACTACAAATTAAAGTGAAATTTTATTTTGAATTAACAATTTGATAAGCTACTTATAGCATTATTAACTTGTAGCGAATTCACTAGCAAAGGCCTCAAAATAAACAAAATTCATGTTATAAAAAACTATTTTAATGGCCCTTTTTTTTCTTTTCTAATAACTTCAATTGCCAGTTTAGTTTATTAAAATCCTGTAATCTAACATATATCTATTATAATATTCGTTCATAATTTCTGAAAATATAATTCTAATTAAAAGTGTACTTGTAGTGGATTGGATTGATCTAAAAACTGAAATAGTTTACGCTGACGCAACCGAATTAATATGTAATTTCACGGAAGGCCTTTTAGTGTAGTTTCTTTTCGATAAACTTATATGAAGCAAATGATAAAGCATATTAGAAAACAGGTTAATAGTTGATCATGGATGAAAAAGTTGATTCTGATTATTGCCGTGCTCAAATGGAATTTTGAATGCAATCTAAATTAAGTACAGTTCTTATAAGAGGGATTGAGGATTGACTATCACTGTAAAAGGTCACTTTCGCTTCAATCGGGTATCTATTTACTTATTCTTGAGAAATTTTACCTAAAAATGGTAAAATAGTCTGAATTCATTTTCTGTAAAATAAACAAACAGTGTAGAATGAGAAACGTCTAAGTGATCGCTTTTGTTTCTAAATTGTTTTGAATTTTTATGTTCCACTATAGTTATCTAATTCAATTTTGTCGTGAAAGACATTTATGTAAGTTATTTTGTTGAACTTTATAATTACATAATATTAATAAAATGTCTGATCACGTTCCAATGTCCTTAAATGATTATATTTGTATTAAGGTTGTTCCATGATGTGATGGTTAAGCTCACGGACTCATGTGGTTGTAACTTTGAACCCCGCTCTGGACAACATGATATCAGCAGTAGCGATGTCCATTTCACTTGAAAATAAAGATTAACTAGCTGTAAGTGGAATTCTGTCTTAAGGCAATTAGGGCATCGTGCCTTAAGGCAAATTGCTGGAACTTCCCGTACCAAAAATTATATATTTTTTTAAAAAACGATCAACATTTTTGAAAAAAATTTACTTTGAAAAAATAAGATTTTTGAGAAACTATAAAATTGGACAAAAAATTACTTTTTTTGAAAAAAAAATTATTTGAAAAAAAATTTTTTAAAAAAAATAATTTTTTTTAAATTTTTTTTTTTTTTTGAAAATATTTTTTTCTTTATTTTGACATATTGTGGAAGATCTGAACTTTCTTTTCAAAGCAATCGTACTGCTTTAACTGCATAGGGACAAAATATAAAGCGCGTAAGCCCCGCGTCAATGTCTAACGCATAAGCGTTGGTACGGAACCCATAGGAATGTTAACAAAATGTATACTTATTGTTAAAATCTCTATAAAATATCTGATATTTTGATGTGCATATGTCTAATGATCATTTTTGACCGCCAAATGGCTCATTTTTTTACTTTTTCCTCCATATCTCCGAAACCGCTAGACTTACCTTCATGAAAATTTTATCGATTCTTCATCTTGTCAATACAAGTGAAAAGTTTTTTGAATTATTCAAATCGGACGCTCCGTTCTCTTAAAAACTGAGTTACCGTTTTCGGCACTTTTTGCCCCCGTATCTTCGGAACGGCTAGACCTGCCTTCGCCAAAACTAATCAGCACGTCTCCTTATCAATACGAATCGAATGTTTTTTGAATTATTCAAATCGGTTGATCCGTGTTCCCGAAATCGTCGACGAAAATTTGTATCCGCACATACATACACACAACATACATACATACACACACATACACACACACACACACACACACAACATACATCCATTTTTTCTAAGGTATGCCAAAATGTTCAGAAACCTCTGAAAGTAAAGATATATAAAAATTTTCATTTTTGATTTTTTTTTGCGATTACTAAACTTGCCCTACGGGAAGTTAAAAATATGTTCCAATTAAAATAGCACATTTGGGCACTGCGGTGTGAAATGGCAATGAAAAATTTCTCACACTATTCCATGAATCAAATTGGAATTTAATTCAGCTCACGTACTTGCTTAGGACAGTACTACTACCTATTAATTGATATAGAATACATATTTGTATTATTAAGTAAGCCAACACACAATACCGCTGCGACACGCAAATACATCCACATTTGACACGCTTCTCAACAAATATTAGTAAAAATTAAATTTAAAGAACAATATAAGAAAATGTGGGCAACGTACTGGTGACAGACTACTAAAGGAACACGTAAACAGACTGACAAAAATTATTCATAATGAGATACGTGAGCACCGGAATGACACTTGGACTAAAAAACTAGAAACCATCAACACTGACCCGCACAAAGTTTGGCAAAACAGCAAAAGACTGACGAGGAAAACAACACCTATCCCGCCACTCAAACTACCTGACAACAACTACGCCACGACACCAGCAGACAAAGCAGAAATTTTAGCAACACACTTTGAAACATACACAGACAAAAACGCCGACATGTCCAACGCAGACTTAAGACGAGACGTACGCAATTCTATTCAAAATTTTACTGAACAATTTAACGACAAAGACCTACGAATAGACCCTGCCACAGTTTCAGAAAAAAAAGTTGACAATCAGAAAACTACCGAACAGGAAAGCACCCGACCGGACGGACTACAAAAAAAATATAATACTAACAAAACTAACCAACGAACGCATACATACTAATCACACGACTGGTTAACCGTATAATGGCCAAAGGCCACTTTCCTGCTTCATGGAAAACATCGACATATTTCCTATCCTGAAGCCGAGGAAACAGCCAGACTCTCCGCAAAATTACAGACCAATCAGCCTCCTCAATACAATGAGCAAAGTAACTGAAAAGGGTACTACTCAAACGCATCAACAGACACATCAGACGAAACAAGATTATACCAGACACACAGTACGGCTTTAAGGAACAGCACTCTACGTTACATCCACTGACACAACTAATAGAAAAACACTGTACTCAACTTCAATAGACGAAACCATACCGGATTGGTGTTGCTCGATTTCGAGAAGGTTTTGACACCATCTGGATGGACGGACTGATACACAAATTCATAACCTTAACTTTCCACCATACATAACAAAACTACTCCATTCTTACCTCGCTGACGTAATTTCACAGTTCAAGTAGACAACACACCCTCGACGATTAAACAAGTGACGGCGGGAGTACCGCAGGGCTCGATCCTGGGACCGTCTGTTAACGTCTACATCCACGACATGCCCACTGACGCCGAC
>NW_020537741.1:0-17837 GCF_003426905.1 Ctenocephalides felis | reverse complement strand
ATGTGCTTTTATGTATTTTTTTGTGTGTACACTATATACATGCACTTGCGTTTATGTTCATGTATAATTGTAGATACATTAAATATAGATATGTGCATATGCATGTATGAGTAGTAGGTGTGCATGTGCATGTGCATGTATATATATATACATATATTTCTCAACATTTACTAAAGCAATATTTCCTTTTTTTCGTAAAATACAAATACAAGAGCCATAAAAAATCATTTTTGCCAGGAATTCCGTACGTTGTCTTACAGAAACTCCATATCAGTGTAGTCTTAGTATTTAAGTCTTGTGTAGTCGCAAACATCTACAAATATCTTCCAAAAAAATCGAGTGTTTTTAACAAAATATGGATATATAAATTAATACAGGTAAATAATTTTTGCTTCTCAATTTTATATAAAATCTTTTTTAGTTAATTCTTATTACTCATTTACACCGGCACATAATCCATTCCTTTATAAAATTTTTTCTAATTAATCAGTATTGACCATCATTAATTAATGTTAATCAATATTTTTAAAAAAGCATTGTATTTGACAGAATAAACCTGATGATGGAACGTACCTAGTTCCGAAAACGTCGTATTAAACATCTTCAAAAAAAACAAATTGTTTTTGTTATTATTGGATTTACTGTTCGGAAAAGAAACAATCAATATATTGGAAAAATCCAGGACTTATCTATTGAATATATATATATATATATATATATATATACTAGCCGGCCCGACAGACTTCGTCCTGTCAAAAAAAATTGTAATGTGGCGGTGTTTTGTGCCCACCTTTTTTCTATTCTTTGCAAAAAATTATCCTGAACAGAACCGTCACCCTGGTAATAATTTGGTGTGAATTAAGAATAATTAAATAAAACACTATAAGCATTTAAAAGTAAGTAATTTTAATAATGTAAATCATAATTCAAAAATCAGTTCAATTATCATTGTAGTGCTTTGTGATAAACGATTTTTTGTTTGATTACCTGGCGCATAGACAAACAAATCTGATGGTTTTCCAATACGGGAACAAACAACATACAATTTTTCATGTGAGAAATATGGGTTTTCTAAATTAATACCACAAACACTTAATGATACCATAAACGCACTGAAAACGCATTGGGATGCATGATGCGAGAAGATCTTCTGCTTTATACTGTCCTTTGAATATAGTTGGTCGATATTGACAAAGTGAGGTGACAATCCTAGCAAATCCAGCGAGTTTAAAAACTCCGATGGATTGTCTTGGTTAGTTGCCGAATCAACTGATTCGTCTGTAATTTGTTCTTGAATTTTGAAATTTAATTAATTTACATTAATGTTTTTATCTGCCAATATAGCTTGATTAATAGAAAGATATTTCTATGTTCATATAAATATATTCAAAATTAGATTATCAAAAACTACACAAAATGTCATGACATAGATCATTGTTTTTTTTACAAATTGCGTTGCCTACTCGATTAAAGAAGAAAAAGGCTGTTTTTAGGGTTTTCCCGGCAATTATTCGTTTTTTTCTCGCCGTAACAACCATCCTTGGACTTCAACGAACATTTAAAAAAAGAATTGGCCAAGTTGGTCCAGGCGTTGTTGAGTTATGCGCGTACCAAACACATTTTGCGATTCATTTTTATATATAAGAGATATATATATATATATATATATATATATATATATATATATCTTGCACTAATAAATATTACTATGGATTTATTGTCGTGCAGATTTCAAGAAAAGAAAATGGCTTTACCAGAAATATGCGAATATATGCTGCGCTCCGTCAGCAATACGGCTAATGATGAACTAACTGGCGCATATACGTTTCCATGCAATTATGATGAAGGCGGCCCACAATTAAATATACTGATTGTACCAAACGAGAGAATCTACGCAAATCAGAGGCGGAGATATGAACATCAAGTGAGTTTTTAATTAATACAAGCAGAATCCGATCACGCGTTTCGGTGTTATACTTATAAAACAAATCTGAACAAATATATCTTATATATAAAAATGGAGCTTTCTTTCAAATGTCCGAGTAAAACTCGAAAACGGCTGAATCGATTTGGCCACTCTTAGTCTTGAAAAATTCGTGCCAATCCAGAGAAAGTCCAAAAGGTGAGAAATTATTTCAAATCCGCGTAGAAACTTTTTATTTTCAATTTGAAAATTTTTGTAGAAGCGTAATCTAAATAAAACAATGGACGGTTGCTAATCCGTGAAATGTCAAACGTTTTTGACAGATGATATTCAATTACGTTTAATAGGATGTTTTACGTGAATACTATTTAGTTATGATTAAATTGTAGTAAGTGGTTTTGTTTGTAGTTTCATTTATACAAAAAATGTTATTAAACGGGCCGCAAGTGTTACCAGAAACTCAAAATATCAACTTTTTGAAATGTTAATATGAAAATGCACTTTTTGGCATATTTTTCTCAAACACGGTGCTCTGAAAGATCTCATTTGTGTAATTATATACTCATTGGTATTTATGAAACATTTTCTAGGTTATATTATTTTTAATTTATGTTATTTAAATTCAGAACCTAAATTTGGTATCGATCAAATGGACATTTTGTCGAATAACATTTTTCCAGTTCTAATTCCCCAGAATTTATCGCAGAATAGATAGTAATATATGAAGGTCCGGGATTAAAAATGTCCACCACCAATGTGTCAAAAATCAGTAAAGTTAAGTATTGTTTAACAACAGTAAAGTAGAGGAAAGTAGATGTATAACCAACTATAACCTTGATTTGAAAACGGTAATCTTCGAAATGGGGGAGATAAACGGTAATCTTTGAAAATCCATTATAAAAGTATTTTCTTCCGTTGGTAATTATTAGTTAATATTATTAGTTAAAAATGTAATTATTTTGTAAAATACCTTTAAAACTATAATAATGCTTTTAAACCTTTTTGCCATCTGCCCGTTTCAAGTTACCCTATAGGGTTAAAAGGTCTAGAAAACAAATTTTTGAAAGACATCAAAAAACACATTTCTACAATGATGAAGTAGAAGGCAGTTTACTGAACTCAGATAATTGTTCGTTTGATATGTGTTATTTGTTGTGATATAATTGTTATGATTTTCTCAATATAGTTTATGTTTGCTCAAAGTCAAATTGGACCTTTGTGCCTCGCCCTGCTCTACATATATACTTTTGGTTAAATTTTTTTTAATTCATCGAATGTTACTTGAAACTTTTCAAAAAACTCCTTGCAGAAATTTGAAAAAAAATTATAAGATCAGTAGTATTATTTACAATTATACACAAAATCAAAATTAAATTATACCAAAAAGAATCTCAGAGACTTGAAACGTAATCAATCAACTTCCAGTTTGATTGTATTGACAAAATATAGACAAGGGGTTTGGTGTTTTTATAATACCTCATTGTATATAGCATTCAAACAACACATCCTATACATTTAAAGTATTAATTTTTTTGATTCTATTGAAATTGTTTAGAATATACCTTACTTAGCAAAGCAACGTTTGCCGGGTCAGCTAGTATATATATATATATATATATATATATATATTTATATATATATATATATATATATATATATATGTACGTGTAAGTCCTTGAGGGCGCTACATCTTTAATTAATTAAAATAATCTTTAATTCCAAATCAACATGCGTTGTATATATGCATGTATATAACATAACATATATATAACAGTATATAAGCATTTATATATATAAGGTATATTCTAAACCATTTCTAGAGAATCAAAAATATTAATACTTTAAGTGTATAAAGATGATGTGTTGTTTGAATGCTGTATACAATTAGGTATCATAAAAACAATAAACCCCATTATTTTGTCTATATTTTGTCAATACAATCAAACTGCAAGTTTTATACACTTTCTATAGAAAACATCGTATAATCTAATCCGAGTCTTTTTTGGTCTTTCGGCTTATTAATTACGTTTCAAGTTTTTCAGATTCTTTTTGGATTCTGGATTTTGTGTATAATTGTAAAGAATACTACTGAGCTTATACAAAATTTTCAAATTTTTGCGAGAAGAGATAAAAAATGAATTAAGTATTTCTTCTTTCATCTGCTTTTTGAAAAGTTTCAAATTACAATCGATGAATTAAAATAAATTTAATAAAAAGTATATATATGGAGCAGGGCGAGGCACAAAGGTCCAATTTGACTTTGAGCAAATATAAACTATATGGTGAAAACCATAACAATTATATCACAACAAATAACACATATCAAACGAACAATTATCTGACTACGTTCAGTAAACTGCCTTCTACTTCATCATTGTAGAAATGTGCTTTTTTGATGTCTTCCAAAAATTTGTTATCTAGACTTTTTTATCCTATATGCGAAGTAACTTGTAACGGGCAGGTGGCAAAAGGTTTAAAGCCTTATTATAATTTTAAAGGTATTTTACAAAATAATTACATTTTTAACTAATGCTAAAACGACCAACGGAGGAAAATACTTTTATTATGGATTTTCAAAGATTACCGTTTATCTCCCCCATTTCAAAGATTATCGTTTTCAAATCAAGTTTGTAGCTGGCTATACATCTTTTTTCCTCTACTTTCAAAAATTGTTGTTAAACAATGCTTAACTTTACTGATTTTTGGCACATCGGTGGTGGACCTTTTTAATCCCGGACCTTCATATATTAATATCTATTCTGCGATAAATTCTGGGAAATTATAATTGGAAAAATGTTGTTCGACAAAATGTCCATTTGATCGATACCAAATTTAGGTTCTGAATTTAAATAAGATAAATAAAAAATAATATAACCTAGAAAATGTTTTATAAATACCAATGAGTATATAATTATACAAATGAGATCTTTCAGAGCACCGTGTTTGAGAAAAATATGCCAAAAAGTGCATTTTCATATTAACATATCAAAAAAGTTTATATTTTGAGTCTCTAGTAACACTTGCGGCCCGTTTACTAACGTTTTTGTATATAAATAAAACTACAAACAAAACTACTTACTACAAATTTATAATAAATAAATAATATTCGCGTAAAACATCCTATTAAACGTAATTGAACATCATCTGTCAAAAGCGTTTGACATTTCACGAAATTGCCACCGTCCATTGTTTTATTTAAATTACGCTTCTACAAAAATTTTCAAATTAAAAATGTAAAGTTCTACGCGGATTTAAAATAATTTCTCACCTTTTGGACTTTCTCTGGATTGGCACGAATTTTTCAAGACTAAGACTGGCCAAATCGATTCAGCCGTTTTCGAGTTTTATTCGGACATTTGAAAGAGAGCTCCATTTTTATATATAAGATATATATATATATATAGATATATATATGTTTTTTTTGTATATCGAAGGAAATGCTTTTACGCATCCCAGACTGGTCTTCTGTCTGGGTATGTCGGACTCGACACCGCCCTGGTATAATACCGACTAAAACCTCCGCTTTGCCCTTGCCTCTGGTCCCCACGGAAACCGCCGTTAGGCATTACTTTGTGGGGGGAGGATCTAGAATGATATAAATTCTTAACTTGTTATAATCAATGTTATATATTCATAAACATTATACTCGTACTTATCTTTTAAATGGGCGAAGTCCCATTTGCCCTTTCTCTCTCTATAGAACGCAGGTCCATTAAAACGTCTCTCGCAAATCTGTCTATGGCGTTCCAAGCAGCATTACTTGTCAGCATCACTTCAACAACATTACCTGGGGCAATTCTGCGTCCCAGTTGCTGCCATCGGTCAATGCTGTTCTGGCGTTCTTCTAATCTTAACTTTTCAGAACTCAGTTGTTGATGTTTTCTATGGTAAATTGTCCGTCTTTCCTCTGCTAAGACTAAGAGAGGCACAGTTCTTGAAATGACGCACACTGCTTCCGCCGATATTGTGCGAAATGCGCAAGCAATTTTTATAGCACTGAGACGGTATAAGGGCCCTGCCATTCTCCTCGATTTTTGAGATTTAAGAGCATCACCCCATATGGAGATAACATATGTCAGCACAGAAGAAACAACTGACGATAGTAATATCCTTCTGGTTTGTTTAGGACCTCCAATATTAGGCATCAGTCGAGCAAGTTTCGTCCTAACTATTGACGCCTTAGCACTAACGTGTTCCACCTGTTGATTGAAATTCAAACGAGCATCAAGCATTACGCCAAGGTAACAGATGTGAGGTTTTGACGTGATCTCAAAATTTCCTATCTTTAGCTTGATGGTCTCTATTGTTTTTCTACTAGTGATAAGAACAGCTTCACTTTTTTGTTGTGCTAATTGGAGATTCATTGTTCTCATCCACCGATTAATTTTTCTAAATGTAATATCGAATAGACTTACGATGTCATCAATTTGTTTGGAGACAACTACTATGGCAACATCGTCTGCATATGCTACTAGTTTCACACATTCTGGAATCTCTAGTCTCAATAGGCCATCATACATAATATTCCACAGCAAAGGGCCTAGAACAGAGCCCTGCGGCACACCTCCTGTTATATTATATTCTTCTGTGCCATCGCGTGAATCGTACATTAGAATTCTGTCTGTAAAGTAGCTTGCGACTATATTGCAGAGGTATGCTGGCACGTTCTTGTCAAGGAGTGCATTCATAATGCAATCCCAGTTTGCATAATTGAAAGCATTTTTTATATCCAATGTAGCTACAAGGCAGTACTATTTCGAACCCCCCTTCCATCTGGTTCCAGCAATTGCCTCCTTGGCGGTATTAACTACCAAGTTTATAGCATCGATAGTTGATCGATGTCTGCTAGGATTGGGTCAACTATTGCATCTATTCTTTGGTGAATTATTCTTTCAAAAATTTTACCCGCTGTATCCAGCATGCATATTGGACGGTAAGATGATGGTTCATCTGGTGTTTTTTTTTTCCTTTGGGCACTATATAAGCACTAATATTTTCTGTTTCTATTTTTGTGGAAAAACCCCTTCTTTCAGGCATGTTTTATATGCATTAAGAAACATTGTCCGAGATGTCATAATTGATGTTTTTAAGGCAATATTAGGAATTCCATCTAATCCCGGTGCCTTACTATTACCAACGCGATGACAAGCTTCATCAGTTCTTGCAGTGTTATAGGTGGAATATTATTTTGTTCTACATGTGTTACCTGGTAGTTTAAATTAGGTTGTCGTGGAAACAAAGTAGTTACTATTTTATTCAATAGTAGTGGGCAAGTTGGTGAAGGTATTGGCTGGCTTTTGAGGCAAGATATTACAGTCTTATAAGGTCTTTTCCTTGGGTTTTCCTCGACTTCATCCAGAAGTTCTTTCCAGCACCTAACTTTACTATCTTTGATAGCTTTATTTAGTTGCCGACGTGCTTGTTTATATTCCACTACCAATTGTGCAGAATTAGTGAGACTATACCCTCGCTGAGAGATCCTTCTTTTCTTTAGGCACTCTTTACGAAGAAAGCTAATTTCTTCAGTTCACCAGTGCACAGATTGTCTTTGATTTATGCCATGCTTACGAGTCATACTGATATCACAGGCTTCGGGTATTCTCTCCATCAGCTCTTTAGTATGCTCATCTGCGTGTTCTGAAATTATAGGTTTGCAATTTAAGGCAACTTTCATGGCGCTTCCATCAAAAGATTTTATTTTCCACCCAATGGCTTTAGATATTTTCGCATGTCTTCTAATGTTTCTATTTGTTGATATTTTGCAGATGATTGCATTGTGGTCACTAGCAGTGTAGATATCTAATACCTCCCAATTGCAATTTCCTCTGACGAGGCTGTTGCTAACAAAAGTAAGGTCTAGAGCTTGCACTGCCCTTGGCAAAGGTTGGCTTATCACCACTATTAAGTAAAACAACGTCAAGTGCATTAAAGGCCTCTAAAAGTGCTTTACCTCTTGCATTAGTCTTCCTACTTCCCCAGTCTACCGCCCATGCGTTAAAGTCACCGGCTATCGCTTCGGGGTAGTGTCGTTTTGCATCCTTCACAAGACAATCTAAAAAATCGACAAAATCGGGCAAGGAAAGACTAGGTGGAGCGTAACAGCTGTATAAATGAATGCCAACTAAAGAAGCTGCGACAAATCCAGCGTTGGTATTGTTAACAACATTTTGGAAACAAAATTTGCCACAGGACCAAATAACAGCTTTGGTGGTACTGTCCGTTTTCCATGGCCAATCAGTTAGTTGTTTGTAAGGTTCTGATAAGAGGGCAACATCAACAGCAAGTCGTGTGCAGCCTCACAATGATTCATGTTAAGCTGCATAATCTTCATGCTTTTGCGTTCATTATTTTCTCTATGACCTCCCTATATACAGGACATCTGTGAGTGCCAACATGATGTGCTACATTTTCAGAGTTTCCATTTCCAGCGCATAGTGCACATTTTGCTGCATTTATACAGTTGGCTATTTTGTGACCTTCTTGTCCACATCTAATGCATAGATTGGTCCGATTCACTTCGCTCTTGTACTGTGATCCATAATGTCCGAAAAGCCAATTCGTATTTTGCTACTTGCTTTGAACAGATCGTGTACAACTGCTGCTGGTAGAGCTACAGTAGCAATCTGGGTACCTCTATATGCCTTACGAATCCTAATTGCTTCTGCTGGTGTGTTGCAGGCTCCTCCAGTTGCTTTTTGTAGTGCTATCTGGATATCAATTTTTGAGGTTTCATCATCAATATCCCTTAATTCTATAGTTTCTTGGTGCCCCTTAGAAATAACTTTGGCCTCATCCTTTAACACACCTGCAATAATCTGTTGTAGTTGTTGGCCTTTGTCCGCACTTTTCTTAGAAATAGTTATCAACAAGTCTCCATTTCTGGTTTTGTTTATTTTGTCTACTGTCGTATTTACCTGGTCATCAGGGACATCATGTTTGATGCGGCGTAATATTTTGTAATAATTTACTTTTTCGGTCGGCCGGATCAATAAGGCATTTGGTTTTGGAAAAATTCTATGATTTTTTATCATTTTATGGTTAGAGTCCTGTTCTGACAGATGTACCCTTGCTTCCTTTTTTTCTGTTTTCTCGGCTGAACTTTATGCCAGTCATTTACCTCGATTTTTTCTTCATTACATATTTCTATGATCGTCTGACGTCTTGGCAAACCATTTTTCTCATTAACCTGGTTATTGCTTATGTTGTGAGTTTCGGTTTCTTGTGGCTTTGCTTGTGTCCTGTCGTACACTTTTTTCTATAGGGGCTATTTCACAACATTGCACTTCATTTATTATTACTTCTGTATCTTTCGTGGTTTGGCCGTTTTCCTCTAACAATTGGTTGTCTAAATCAATAAATCTTTTAATTACAGCCGCTATGTTGCCTGTTTTTATTTTCACCTCTATATGTATGTTTGACTTTGATTTGACAATCATGTGCAGTTTATTTATCAGATTCTTAAGGCTCTTCAATGACTCATTCCGTTGTAAAATGACATTTTCCGGAATTATATGTGACAGTTCAGCCACTGGTTCTACTTTACTAGTCATACCGTCGCATGAGCTGGTCAGCGGGTTTTGGGCTATATCTGATAAACCTGGACTTAGCGTTGTGTTCAAATTATTTGATACATTGATTGCATCACCAGCATTGTTTGACACTATGTCCCCTCTGATGGGGATCATTTTAACAAAAATTTTGCCTGCACCCAGAGGCGAGGTTCACTCAGCTCACTAACTTATAAGTAACTTATTAAAACTGATAGAACTATTATAAATTTTTTACGACAAAATAACTAATTTCTGACGTGAGAAAATTTTATATATATATATATATATATATATATATATATATTAGGGTGGGCCGAATCATTATAGAAGTAAAATTAAGCGATATGGGCACCTTTTCATATGATATATATGTGTTATTTAAATGAATTTTGACTTCAAAACCATATATCGCAAATAACTCTTTAGCCAGCGAAATTTTCAATAAAATACTGTTTTTAATAAGTTAATATATTAATTTAGGCATGTGAATAATTCAAATTGTGAGTTATTTTGATTGATAGTTTGTACGGGGGTTTTTAAATCGGGTTTAGTTTGTTGTTATTTATTTCCATCAGAGTGCGCTAGTATTTTTTTATAATAATTCTCGAAGTTTCGAAAATGATATATTAATGTGAAAAATCGGCATAACTCTTCATTCAGTTCTCCAGTTAGACGTGAAGTATCAATGGCGAATTCTTATTTAAATTCCGGCGCAAGTGCCAGTAATTTGAATCATATGCGCTCGCATGATCAAATTACATTTGGGGAAGCAAAAGAATTTACTGGAGTAAATCTTCCGACAAGTATGGAAATTATCAGGTATTATTTTTATTTGGCCGAAAAATAAAAAAAAACAAAATAAAATGTTTTCATATAAAACATTTACTCCAAATGTGGTAACGAAATTGATTCAGACGTGGGAAAAAATTGATATTCCAATTATGGAGAAACGAAGTATCGCTAGAAAATTGAACCGATTGATTGATAAATATAAAAGTACAAATAAAAGCAAGTCTACCCAAGCATCATTTCAGGAGTTTGTAGAATCCACGAAAGAATTATTTTATATTGGAAAATGCAAATGTGATTTGCGAAGATTACTGTGTTCCTGTGGACTGATCCCAGAACATTTACAAGCGTTTATGATGGATCAACATAATGAGAGGAAATCTACGATACCAGAATATATTATAAAAATTGAAGATGAAGTATCAGAATCTACAATAACTAGCAATATTACTCCAGGTGAGACATATACTCCAGATGTTGATTTTGATTCTAAAAGCAGTTCGGAAAGTTCACAAAATACCTCTCATATAAAACGTGGTCCATATAGTCGAAGATATAAGGCTCCAAGCTATGCCTTAATGTGCGACAGATTTGCAATTTCTGATAGAGTTGGTTCTGGCGTGGTGACGGCAATCCTGCGTGACCTGGGCATAACGGATGATTGGGGCAATCCTGTCATTATGGATAAAAATAAAAGCGTTCGTGAGAGGCAGAAAAATAGGCAAGCTCTACACAAACGATATGATTCTTCTGAATTAATAGCATTTTCATTCGACGGCCGAAAAAATGATTCTATTACCATGGAAAAAATCGATAAGAAGTTTCACCCACGAATGATTAAAGAAGCGCATTTAGTTATTTTAAAGGAACCGAATGGCCAATTGTTGGGTTACACAAAATTGGAAAATGAAGATTCGGAAAGTAAAGTAATCAAATTGAACGAGTTTTTCGCCGATAAAGGAATAGCTCTCGATTCTTTGATAGGCATATGTTGCGATGGTGAACCAGCAAATACAGGCGTAAAAAATGGTATTTTACGTCGATTTGAAATTCAGTTAAACAGGCCACTGCATTGGTTTGTGTGTCTTCTCCACTTTAACGAACTTCCACTTCGCCATTTATTTAACTATTTGGAAAAATCATTGACCACTGGACCACGAACAAAAACTGGAATATTAAGCAAACAAATTGAAACATGCGAAAATATACCGGTGAGTTATAACATATTTACTATTTTTTAATACCCTATGTTCAAATTCAATATAATTTATTTTTTCCTATATACTTCCAGCCGGTAAAAGACTTTGAAACAATCCCACTTGAAAATTTGGCTGATATAAGTCCTGCTGAATCGACAACTGACTCAAGTTATTTAATAAAAATAGCTAAAGCAGTTGTTTCTGGAGAAGTATCGACAGGCTTAGCTAACATGAAACCAGGGCCAATAGCACATTCCCGTTGGCTCACGAAGGCTAGTAGGTTACTTCGGTTATATGTAACTACTAATAAGCCATCCAAAAATTTGAAAATTCTGGCAAACTACGTAATGAAAGTATATATTCCAATGTACTTTAACATTAAATATTACAACTCTGTGGTGTATGGTAGTATATTATTTTATAAATTTATTAGCTGGACGCAATATTTAGACTCGAATTTAAGACAAATTGTGAACAATGTTGCTAAAGAAAACGCATACTATGCTCACTCGGAAAATATTTTATTAGCAATGTTGTTTGATAATAAAAAGGAAATACGAGATTCAGCTATAAGAAAAATCTTATATTACCGTAATAATGTGGAAGACCTGACGCAATTGAGAGATTACAAAACACCCGAAATAAATTTCGAATGCACCGACTATACTAATATGATAGATATGGATGATTATTCAAATATATCCGAACCAGCCTTTACGCTAAATATTCCTCATGAACATCTAGTACAATATCTACAAAGCAATGAGTGTCCATGGAGTGACCCTAAAATTCCGGTCCACATTCAGGGAACTGAGAGACATGTTCAATTACTGGCTAATGTATCGAAACGCGTATTAGAGCAAAATCGCGAAGGTGTTATGACAGCGACACTACTATCTCGTGAAAAGCATCCTCGACTGGAAAGCAAGCAAGATTTCAGATATTAATTTATTTAAATTGTATTAGCTAAATGTAAGAAATTTTATTTTAAATAAAAATGTAACTTAAAGAAATAAAAATGTTTTATTTAAACCATGTCATGTAAATAAATAATAGAATAAATATATATCATTCCTAAAAACCCAAAAACAATATTTTTCTACAAAAGTAGTTTGACCTGTTTCGATGCAAGATTCTAGGTTAGGCTTACTCGCAAATGTCCCCTAAAAGTTTACTTGATGTAGTCTGATGTACCCGTAAGTTACTGATTTCAAAAAGCCGGAAAATGTTTTTAACCTGTTTCGATGCAAGATTCTAGGTTATGCTTACTTGCAAATGTCCCCTAAAAGTTTACTTGATGTAGTCTGATGTACCCGTAAGTTACTGATTTCAAAAAGCCGGAAAATGTTTTTAACCGGTTTCGATGCATGATTCTAGGTTAGGCTTACTCGCAAATGTCCCCTAAAAGTTTACTTGATGTAGTCTGATGTACCCGTAAGTTACTGATTTTAAAAAGCCGGAAAATGTTTTTAACCTGTTTCGATGCAAGATTCTAGGTTAGGCTTACTCGCAAATGTCCCCTAAAAGTTTACTAGATGTAGTTTGAAATTATATATAAATACTGAATATTTTGTTAAAAAGGAAATAAATATACTGAATATTTTATTATAAAAGAATCGAAATATTTATAGGTTGGAAGTTACTAATTATTTAGAGTATATTACAAAAAATTAAATAAAAATAGCAACTTGCACGTATTTTGCACATTGACAACTTACACGTATTCTGCAAATTGACAACTTGCACGCATTCTGCAAATTGACAACTTGCACGTATTTTACACATTGACAACTTGCACGCATTTTGTATTATAGATAACTTATACGTACTTTGCTTATTAGCAACTTGTACGCATTTCCAAGAAATTTAGCAAAAAACATCCTCCTTATTTAGAATTTAATGAATTATATCATATATTTATATTAAAAAATTATGAAAAGTTTCTCTTAAAAACATATATTTCGTAAACTTACAAAAATATTTATAACTATTCTCTTGACATTATGGTTATTGAAAGAAATAATGAATATTTCTAGTATTGGAATTTGTCGATAAGTTTTGATTTACGTGCTGACTCACGCACGTTGTACAAATAGCTAGGTAGATACCGAAGAAGTGTCACATGTACAGCATGTACAAGTTTTCTACTGTCAAGCCTACTGATTGTGGCATGGTGCAATGCGACGGCTTAAGGCTTATGCTCTAATAGCGTGGGGTGACGTCAAGCCAACATGACGAATCCCCAAGCCAAGGGCTGAGTCTCAACGGATCGCAGCGTGGTAACTGCTCTGCCGAGTACAACACCCCGCCAGGTACCTAAGTCGTTTACAAACGATTCCGAGTCTCTACATCGAACTAGTAACCCATGATCGACCGCTATAGGCAAGACGGATATCGCCCCTGTCCAGCGCCTCATTCGGCTAAAAATGGCTCGTGCGATAAACGGCGTGTGCCGAATACCTAATAAATCACATTGTATTGAGCCTTTCGACTCACGAGACTCCTAGAGATATCGTTGCTTACTTTGTCTAGAAGGATACGGCCTTAGAGGCGTTCAGGCATAATCCCACGGATGGTAGCTTCGCACCACCGGCCGCTCGACCGAGTGCGTGAACCAAATGTCCGAACCTGCGGTTCCTCTCGTACTGAGCAGGATTACTATCGCAACGACGATTCATCAGTAGGGTAAAACTAACCTGTCTCACGACGGTCTAAACCCAGCTCACGTTTCCTATTTGTGGGTGAACAATCCAACGCTTGGCGAATTCTGCTTCGCAATGATAGGAAGAGCCGACATCGAAAGATCAAAAAGCAACGTCGCTATGAACGCTTGGCTGCCACAAGCCAGTTATCCCTGTGGTAACTTTTCTGACACCTCTTGCTGAAAACTCTTCAAGCCAAAAGGATCGATAGGCCATGCTTTCGCAGTCCCTGTGCACACTGAACAACGGGATCAAGCCAGCATTTGCCCTTTTGCTCTACGCGAGGTTTCTGTCCTCGCTGAGCTGGCCTTAGGACACCTGCGTTATTATTTGACAGATGTACCGCCCCAGTCAAACTCCCCGCCTAGCAGTTTCCTCGAATCGGATCACGCTAGAGTATTGTTGGCGATCGGCGCAATGGCTCACACCACTCTTATGCGCTTGGCTCTAGAAAACCGTGACAGTCGGAACGCAAGTTTTCGACGCACGCTTTCCGCCCAATCGAGTAAGTAAAGAAACGATGAAAGTAGTGGTATTTCACCGACGATATTACTATCTCCCACTTATGCTACACCTTTCATGTCTCCTTACAATGCCAGACTAGAGTCAAGCTCAACAGGGTCTTCTTTCCCCGCTAATTTTTCCAAGCCCGTTCCCTTGGCAGTGGTTTCGCTAGAAAGTAGATAGGGACAGTGGGAATCTCGTTAATCCATTCATGCGCGTCACTAGTTAGATGACGAGGCATTTGGCTAAATCTGTCCCAGTGTCGGGATACTTCCTGGTTTTCGACCAGTCGCGATTTATTTAGCGCATGATTTCCTCGAGACCAGAGTGCTATGTCGAAAGACAAAAACACCCTAATAGCCGCGGTTCCATCATGCGCTATTGTGACGCAGGATTAACAAGTCTCTCCCACGGGCACCACCCACTTCCCACCGAGGCCATCGCCGGCCCAGGCATGGAAAAACCACCAGTGTTGGAGACCGAGTAGCAGCAACGCGGATCGCTACCGGTCCAATTCAACACTGATGTAGAGGATCCCTCGCAGGTCCATCCGCAACCTACTTTGCAGGGAACAGCAGAGTTTAGTCAGCCACCGATCGCCCTGAATCCCCGTAGAGATGCAGTGCGATCGAGGACCGTCCACGGGGCACCGCGCGGAGGTATCTGCTGCCTTTGACGGGCTATTATAGGATAAAGAAGGAAAACAAGGGGAGGAAATAATAACCTGTCAAATGCCTCACAAGCCAGAAGGGCTACACATAACATAAATGGGACATTACAGACATCACAAATGGGCCTCCCGTGACTGTCCTTCTGCGCTATTAGGAATCATTGAATGAGTATATGGGAATCATTTGAGCCCGCAGCTCCGACACATGCGGGGTGCGCTTCAGGAGGTCACCGCCCAGTTCAAATTAGTTTCGTCAGTAGAAGTCATAGTCCGAGTGTAGTTGTGTGGGGAACCGCCAACATCGCACACTATCCGTCGAGAAATCTGTTGCTCATCTCGATGGATGTTCTTAGGGCAACAAGGGACGAGGTTAGGCCAGTGCTTTTAGGATGTTTGGAAAGGAGGGATATATTGAGTAGGGTGCTTGGGGGTAGGGCGCCACGAGACCCAACAACTATCGGGAGAACCCGGCAGTGTGTAGTGCCCGTGACGTTGAGTACCTCTGGGTAGAGGCACTCATATTTTTGGATTTTTTCGGAATAGGCTTTGCCGAGAGAATTGCCCTGCTCAAATCTAACAGTAATATCGACAATATATGATCGATCGCCGTCCCAGAGAACGAGGTCGGGCCTAAGCCGTTTCCCGTCAACAGTGAACGTCGCTTCGGTCATATAATGTCCGGCAGGGTACTTGTCGATAAAATCATTACGACATAGAGTCACGATCTCGTTGTGTCTATGTATTCTCTGCGGCTTAACAAAGGAACACTGGCCCAGCACATGTCCAAGGGTCTCATTGGCGGAGTGACATCGTCGGCATTTTATGTCGTTCATGGGTGTTGCTCTAGCAAGGGCTGCTTTGCACCCGAACGTATTTGTACGAAGGCGAAGAGCATCGATATAACGTGAGTTGCCCTTGAGAAGGTGGGGCCTCCAGAGCCAGGAATTCCCAATTCGGTCCTTTCGGAAACATGGAGCTCCTAGACCCTGGGACGCGCAACTCGCCCATCTTCTAAACTCATCCTCGATGGCTCCTCTCTTCGCACTTTCTATGGCCTTGATGGTTAGGGGACCTCTAATGCCTGCACGATATGCCATCTCAGCAACTTTGGTACCGACGTTGTTCTGTTCCCACATGCCTCCAAGGGGGTCGCCGGAGTCTCGACATCTGACCATCGACCTAAGGAAGGAGTAGGTAGCCACTCGTTCCAATCGCGTAGGCCAAGTCCTCCTTTCCCGGGGAGGTGTGTAGAAAAGCAGAGCCGGTGGAGTGAGGAAGGTGGAAAATTTTCCCTTACAAAGTTGCGAAGAGCCTTATCCAACCCTTGTAAGTCGCCCTGAGATGGCGGGTCGACGGTCAACCGGTACAAATAATGCGGAATGATAAAACGTTTAAGCAGCTCCAACTTCTGAGTGGGCTTCAGCCTTAACCTCTTGATTCTAGGAAGACTGTGATGTAGGTCGCCCACTACCTTTTTGTGCTCAAATCCTTTCCAGGGAGAGAACTTTAGGCCAAGGTAGTCGAAGTGTCCATCGGGCCCGCATTGAGGAAGCGTTTTTTACCGCTTATCCCAACTTGCGGGTCCGACAGAATCCACGACTTCCCCGGATTTGAAATTGGAAACTGCTACATTTCTCAACCGCAACATGCATGCCAAGATCAGCCAGAAATTTGGTAGCAAATCTAGCTTCGCTTGAAGATCCTGTGGGGTTTTACCAAAAACCACCAGATCGTCGGCGAAGGCCAGAACAGAGATACTCTGGGAGCCAATGCTTACACCGTCTCCATTGCTCTCCAATTGTTCTAGCAAGGGGTCCAAGACACAGTTGAAAAGCAGTGGAGAGAAAGCGGTCTCCCTGCTTGACTCCACGCTTGATATCAACCGTAATCTTATCATTCCCCAGCTTGATCTCGGTGCGGATGTTCTCATGCATGGACATCACCAGTTCTCTTGTTGGTGGGTAAACTAGTCGAGCCAACGCGTCTCTGATTGCGGCATGTGGAATCGTGTCGAAGGCTTTGGATATGTCCAATACGGCACATGACAACCCGTTATGTCTCTTGGCAAACTTTGTAAGTTCGCTTAATGCGAAGAAGATGTTAAGAAAGCACCCATTTTCCAGGGTGAAACCTTTTTGCCGATTATTAAGGGTTATACATCTCCGGAAGCCATTTTCGATGACACCGAGAAAAGTTGCCAAGAGCGACGCTATAGTAATTGGGCGCCAGTTCTCCGCCTTAGAATTAGTAGAACAGTCCTTACCCTTCTTGGGTATGAGAGTAGTAGTACAAACCCTCCGGACTTGGGAAGTACTGGACCAGACAATTATGTTAAAGAGCCGGGCTAATACAGTTTCCGTCCCTTGAGCCTGGTAAGGTCTGCCTTGCTCACACCGCTCGGTCCAACAGCCTTTTTTGCGTTAATACGCTTATTCGCTCCCGAATGGTGTTGGGAGCGATTACGGGGAGACTTTCGAGCACTGATATAGCAGGCTTCGG
>NW_020537740.1:0-33224 GCF_003426905.1 Ctenocephalides felis | reverse complement strand
AAATATCAGGTATTTTATATTTTTTTTACAAGTAGTTGGTTTTAACGAATTATCTGAGATATAATTTGTTAAGGAACCAGTATGTCTGCAATACTTTGAAAGCCTTGAGACTTAAATGCCTTGAGTGATATGTATTGGATTAAAGCAAGCAGCTGCTGCAGATACATGATACAATGTATGATATAAAATAAATTAGTGTATGCTAGGGTAGAGCCTGGCTTAAAAATCTGCGAATGAAAAAGTGCATCACCAATTAAATTACTGTATTTTTAACGATACCATTTTCACGTCGAAGAACAAGGGATTTAACCAGCTGTCGCCATAAATCAGGCGTTATTACTATCACAAGATAAACGAGAAAAACATTGTCAATTTTTTAATAAAACTATTTTGATCGTTGTTAGTTTTAAGGACTGGGCGTTTATCGGAGTTTCCTGAAAATCGCCTAGTCGTTACTTTACAATAAGTATAGTTGTACACATTTACAGCCGACAAAATTTAAAAACTGTTCCAAAGATATTGTTTGATAATCGTGCTGATTGCTTCTTGGTAAAAATCGGCACTGTCGTTTCTTTTTTTTTTGAACATAGAGACAGACCATGGTCTTAAAGAACATACTGAAATAAAAATGTCGTACGACAAGACATTTATTTTTAAAAGGTTATCAAAGTTTGAAAACATTTAGGAACTCTATTGTGTCGTTAGTCAAAATAAAAAACAGCTGAATCGATTTCAATAAGCACTCGAGTTGGTTAGTTTTGCGAAGTAAAACTTCGAAACTTCAAAATTCTTAGAGAAAAGTGCAAAAGGTTTCATAGACGTTTTCAACTAGAGATACAAAAACTATTCGAACGATATTATTTGAGAATCATGCTGATTAGATTTTGGCAAAACTTAAAAAATCAGTCAGATCATTCTTTGTAATTTATTATTTATTATTTTTGTGATTTAGATGATAATATGCATAGCGATAGAGTTTGGTCTACTACATAATAACTAATAATGAACATACTAATAGAAGTAGTTTTTACCATGAGAACATTAGATTACATTAATTTAATATTGTTCAAATTAGCGAAATATGCTTGCTCTTCTGAATTATTTATTATTCTACTTTTCTAAGTTGTCATAGTTTTTTCAATATTCTCAATCTATTTTTTCTAAAGTTTTCAAAATTGTTTGAAGTTTTTTTTGAAAATTTTAATATTTGGTACGACAATTTGCCTTAAGGCACGATGCCTTGCACCCAGGGCCGGATTTAGAAATTTGCGCCCTGGGGCACTGACAAAAATGCCGCCCATCCCTGAATTTTTACTTACATAGTTTTTTATATAAAAATTCATTTTAAATTCATTTAAAATTCATTACGCATTATATACTATAAATAGTGGTGCTTGGCATCGCGCCTTAAAGCAAATTGCTGGAACTTCCCGTACCGAAATTAAAATTAAAATTTTTTAAAAACCTTGAAAAAAATTTGACTTTTTTGAAAATTTGAGTTTTTTATATGTATTTTGAAACATTTTCAAAGTTTCAAAGTTTTTTTAAAGCGATCGCGCTGCTTTGGCTGCATAAAGTCAAAATACAGAAGCGCGTAAGCGTCGCGTCGCAGTATAACAATGTTACAGAACCCATAGAAATGTAAACAAAATTTATACTTATTATTAAAATATCTGATAATTATAATCCAAGTGTGTTTTCAAATCTCGAATGTTTTTTATTGGATCACCGAAACCGCTAGAATTGCCTCCCACAAATTTAAGCCGTTTTTCCTTTCATCTATACATGTAAATTTTTTATAATGATATTGGACGTTCCCTTTCTGAAAAACTGAATTATCATTTTTGGCATTTCGGCCCGTGTTTTCGAAACATTTGGACCTGCTTTGGCCAATCAGCACGTCTCGTTATCAATAGGAAACTTTATCATTCAAATAAAATTCAATTTTATTAAATTTAATAATTAAAAGTTCATAATTTTCAAAAACATTCAAACTATAAAAAAAGGTTTTTTAAAATGATTTTATTTCATTTTTCGAAAAATTTTAAAGCTCTTTATGAAATGTAATTTTCAGCACGGAAAGTTTCGGTAACTTGCCTTAAGGCATAATGCCATGTGTCACTAGTTCAATTTTTTTTTGGCGCTATAAGCTTGGAAGTACACAAATTCGTCATCTTAAGAGTGCTCGAGATCTGAAGAACATATTTTTCTTAAACTTTCAGCTCGTTTACAAATCTTTATATTATTTAAAATTGCCAAATTTTGCATTGCAATCGTATTATGTTTTGCTAATTATATTTCTTGAAATAAAAAAATGTTATAAAGAAAATGAGTTAATTAAATTGTATAGAACTTTTTTTTTTCACTATCCAAATTTTGCCGCCCCCGAAAATTTGCCGCCCTGGGCAGTATCCCCGACTGCCCCTACTGTAAACCCAGCACTGCTTGCACCACTAGTTAATATGAATTTTTTATCTCGATACAATAGAAGTAATGATAAAGAAATAACATAAGCGCTCTATGTGTTTGACATGCACTTCTTAAATACGGAGCTGTTGATAAATCTTTACAATCTATGAAACAAGCGAATAGTCTCTCAACATAAGAAAATATATTCTTAGATCTGTTAAAATTTACTCATGTCCTAATTTATTGCCTTATTCTGCAAATGTTCGTGTCAATAAAGACAAGATCAGTTTCGAAAATTCACGGAATGGCTTTGTTTTTCTCCGATCTTGCAATCCGGGTGTTCCAGTTAACTATTGTTTCAGCTTAAGGTTAACATTGCAATTCGTGGCATTCAAATGGTGATATTATTCACCGTGTTGTGTGAATAGTTTAACCTGTTTAATGGGGTTACTTGCACTATTATGTGCATTTTATAAATTACGAAATGTCGGTTATTCTAGATTTAATGAAAAACTGAAACAAAGGCACCATATACGTATTACTACAGTTTTTGATATGTTTAAATCTTTTGTGTTGAAAAGCTAAATTTTGCTAGTGTATTATTGTTATATATTCTCTCTACTTTTAAATATTGTTGTTTCTAATATTTGTTTTTCAGATATCGGAGGTGGACCTTTATACCCGTGGTTCTTTTATTTTTCGTTCCGTCCTAATTTTAATCGAAACGACATTGCTTCCTTAGGTGTAAACCAAAATATTTACTTCTTCTAGCTTTTGAATTAATCTTCTTCTTTTTTTTTAGAATCCAGACTGTAAACTTCGATATATAATAAGGTTGAAAAATCTGATTTAAACTTGCATTTTAATGTAATTATAAGAAATTGTGACATATAGCTTATTGCAAACCACTCGAATAACATCGTTCAACCGCTATCAACAATGATATCGGCATAGACAAAATAAACATTTTAAAGTTACATCGTAGTACAAATCATGATTTAATGAAAAATTCCTGAATCAGAAAAATATTTCACCATGTTCCTTGAAAATAATAAAACAAATTAAACATTTGTACTAAGTTTATTGATTAGAACTTATTTCTATATTATTCGTAGTTTCTATAAATCTTTGAAGTTATTGAAATGGAAAATATTTTTTAGGAAAAACGGATATTACAGCTGTTCAAAGAATGAGATTATATCGCCAGCGAAAACGTAAAAAAATACAAGTAGTCAATGAATGTATGCTAATTTTAAATTTATGAAGTTCTTCAAACACAATTACATGATGAATGAAGTTGCAAAAACAATATTTGTTTAGGCACTGTGTGAACGAATATTATAGAGTTTAAATCAGCAATTATTTCATTTCTCTAGCATTTCTAAATGCTAATTACAATGACAAACCGATCATGTCATATTTGAAGCATGACCGGGACTCAATTTAGATTCAATCGTTCTAAACACTGTAACCGCGAGACAGCATTTAGTATTTTAAGCGCTTTCGAAATATAAGAAAATATAATTTGCCTTAAGGCAATTTGCTGGAACTTCCCGTATCAAAAATTATGTTTTTTTATAAAGATTAACATTTTTGAAAAAAATAAACTTTGAAAAAATTAGATTTTTGAGAAACTATAAATTTTTGACAAAAATTTACTTTCTTTTTGAAATAAAAGTATTTTGAAATATTTTGGAAATTCTGAACTTTTTTTCAAAGCAATCGTACTGCTTTAACTGCATAGAGACGAAATATCGCCGACGCTAGACGTGCCCCCGCCAAAAACTAATCAGCACGTCTCCTTATCAATACGAATCGAATGTTTTTTGAATTATTTAAATCGGTTGATCGGTGTTCCCGAAATCGTCGACAAAAATTTGTATCCGCACACACACACGCACACACACATACACACACATACATCCATTTTTTGTAAGGTATGCCAAAATATTCAGAAACCTTTGAAACGTAAAGATATATACAAATTTTCATTTTCGATTTTTTTGCGATTACTATAACTTGCCCTACGGGAAGTTAAAAAAACACGGGAAAGAAAAAGAAAAAAATGTTTTTTTATATATAATAATATTCTGTTCATAAATCCACAAAATAATAAAAATTGCTTTGTTGGTGCAAAATTTACTATTATAACGATAAGTCATCAAAGCATTTATAGTAGATTATAAATCAGTACTAGTTTGTAACAATATAATTAATAATGTTGACCTTTGCGCGTTTCAAAAGTCGTTAGTATTAACAGTTCTGTGCGTTTCGTAATTTTTAAATAGTTTGATAATCAGATAGTAGAATTGTATGAAAACAAGTTACGAATAATTATTTATACAAACAAAATGGCTTTAGGCGATGCAAATTATTCTTTTGTGAATTTGGTATAATTTATTTAGTGTTTTTTTTATTAGTTTAATTAATGACTTTCTTCCATATTGAAATAATTATAATAATAAAAGTGTAAGTGGTAAGACAAGTTGCTTAATATTTCGAGAGCGGAAAACGATCTAGTTGACTAACAACTTTTTGATTTTTTAAAGTTGTAATATATTTTTTAAAATGTTAATTACAAACAGACGTCAAATTAACACAATTCTCAACTCTACTGATAGTAGTAAATTATAAAATAGGTGTGAATATTTTTATTAATTTAATATTTAAGAAAACAACCTCGTTGTTTTTTATCTATAACTAATCGGCATGATTCTCATTTAATAATTTTCTAATCCAACATCTATTGGTTTTTAACTTCCCGTAGGGTAAGTTATAGTAATCGCAAAAAAAATCAAAAATGAAAATGCTTATATATTTTTACGTTTCAGAGGTTTGTGAACATTTTGGCATATCTTACAAAAAATGGATGTATGTGTGTGCGTGCGGATACAAATTTTCGTTGACGATTTCGGGAGCACGGTTCAACCGATTTCAATTATTCGATAATTATTCGATATAGACAGGTCTATCCATTTCAAAGATAAGGGGCAAAAAGTGACAAAAACGGTAACTCAGCTTTTAACAGAACGGAGCGTCCGATTTCAATAATTCAAAAAACATTTTACTTGCTGAATAAATTTTTGGGAAGGCAAGTCTAGCGGTTTCGAAGATCTAGTAAAAAAAGTAAAAAAAATGCCATTTTAAGGTCAAAAATGATCATTAGACATATGTACATCAAATTATCAGATATTTTATGGAGGTTTTAATAATGTGTATCAATTTTTTTTACATTTCTATGGGTTTCGTAACATTGTTTGTCCGTTAGACGGCGACACGGCGCTTATGCGCTTCGATATTTCTAAAGCAATATCAGACAGTGCGATTGCTTTGAAAAAAAAAGTTCAAAATTTCCAAAATATTTCAAACTAAAAAAAACATTTTTTCCAAAAGTTTTTTTTCCAATAAAGTAATTATTTTTCAAAAATTTAAAATTTCTCAAAAATATAATTTTTTCAAAGGTTAAAACATATTTAATTTTTTTTTTAAATATTTTTTGGTACGGGAAGTTTCAGCAATTTTCCTTAAGGCACGATGCCATACACCACTAGTGTATTTTTAGCATTGGTTCAGCATTAAATGAATGAGAAATTGAAAAAGTTATTTAACTGCGTCAAGACCGATTATCATGTAGAACAATTTCCATAGTCAAAGCAAATTGTTATTATTTCTGTAAACAGTAGGATTTTTATTTATTTCAGAAACAAAATTTACGTGTACATACTTTTTCAATGTGTTGTATTAAACGATTTAGTTTGACTCAAAAAACTTTAGTCTAACTCTGATATAAATATGAAATAATTTTTTTAAAATTAAGAAATTGATCAAAGCATTAAAGCATGAGCGATACAGTTTAACATCAATTGATATTTTTTTTTGTAAAATTGAGCATTTTTTATAAATAATTTAACTGAACATATTTGTTGTAAGGTTAATTCGAGTGTTATTGCTAAAAGTCAAATTGGACTTTTGCTATAAGTTATAATTTTTAATATTTTTGATCAATTTTTTATATTAACTTCCCGTAGGGTAAGTTATTGTAATCGTCCAATAATCAAAATTGAAAATTTTTACATTTCTTCACGTCTTGAAGGTTTCTGAACATTTTGGCATGCCTTAGAAAAAATGGATGTGTCTGTGTGCATGTATGTACGTATGTTTAGATATAAATTTTCGTCCATGATTTCGGGCGCATGGATCAACTTTTTTTTCTTAGGATTCCTATAAGCTAAATTGACAATATTTGAGAGCGATGTCTAAGAAGAACTCCAATGAGATCTTCTTAGTTTAACAATTGAAAAGATTCCGTAGGTCCAGATTGGTTTAATGATTGATTTATATAGCAGTAACTTATTTTCAACAGAGATCAACTGATTTGAATGATCTAAAAAATATTCTATATTATTCATCATCAATTATAATTATTTTTTTGTAAATATTTAAAACAATTGTTATTAATCATTGATCAATATTTATAGATTATAAATTGTTCAATCAATTGTTTTTCCTCGAATATTTAATTCTGGTACGGGAACTTCCAGCAATTTGCCTTAAGGCACGATGCCATGCCTCCACTGTATAGTTTTCAATATTATGTAGGAGTGATAGATAAAACCTATTTTTTCAATAATCTTAGTTCATGCTTCTGAGCTCAACCACGAACTAACATTAGCTATTTTGCACCAAAATAACTAAATGCAGCAAAACTGCATATTTGTTATGGTTTTCAATTCCTTGTAAGTATAAGACAGAAATTTGCGATCTGATCCAGCTAGTTAACAATAAATAATCAAATCTTCAAATTATATTGACAATCAATGAAAAATACGTCAATTATCTTCTATATATATAAAAATAAGTCGGGTTTTCCTTCCTGACGAAATAACTCCAGAACGCACGAACCGATTTCGACAATTTTGCATTTGTTGGAAAGGTCTCGGGCTCCGCAAGGTTTATAGCTAAGAAAATTAGTTGTGCATGGCATCGTGCCTTAATGCAAGCTGCTGGAACTTCACGCACCGTAATTAAAAATTCGAGTAACAAAAATAATCAATAACTGTTTTAAATAATTTCAAATAGATTATCTTCTATATATATAAAAATAAGTCGGGTTTTCTTCCTGACGAAATAACTCCAGAACGCACGAACCGATTTCGACAATTTTGCATTCGTTGGAAAGGTCTCGGGCTCCGCAAGGTTTATAGCTAAGAAAATTAGTTGTGCATGGCATCGTGCCTTAATGCAAGCTGCTATACGGAACTTCACGCACCGTAATTAAAAATTCGAGTAATAAAAATAATCAATAACTGTTTTAAATAATTTCAAATAGATTATCTTCTATATATATAAAAATAAGTCGGGTTTTCTTTCCTGACGAAATAACTCCAGAACGCACGAACCGATTTCGACAATTTTGCTTTCGTTGGAAAGGTCTCGCAAAGCTCAGCGAGGTTTATAGCTAAGAAAATTAGTGGTGCATGGCATCGTGTCCTAATGCAAATTGCTGGAACTTCATGCACCGTAATTAAAAATTCGAGTAATAAAAATAATCAACAATTGTTTTAAATAATTTCAAACAGATTATCTACATATATATATATATATAAAAATAAGTTGGGTTTTCCTTCCTGACGATATAACTCCAGAACGCAAGAACCGATTTTGACAATTTTGCATTCGTTGAAAAAGTCTCGAGCTCCGCAAGGTTTATAGCTAAGAAAATAAGTGTGCATGGCATCGTGCCTTAATGCGAGATTGCAATTTCCAGTTCGCTTTGCGTTCGCAATGACAACTAACAAGCCGCAAGGCCAATCGCTTAGTGTTTGCGGGATGAATTTCAAACAAATTATTTAGAAAATCATTATCTATCACATGGGTTGTTATACGTTCACGAGTTGGAAAACCATCCGCTTTGTTTGTGTTAACGTCAGACCAAAAAACAAAAAATGTGGTTTACCAAAGACCACTTCCATGAAACGGATAATTTGCGGATTTACTTTTATTCACTTAGAGAAGTTCAACTAAAAAACACTTCATTTTTGTAATCGAAATAAATTCATTCCTGTTGTGTAATAAAAAAACAATCCCTTTTCAAATATGAAACAAATAAAAAAATTCTTCATCTTTCTCACGAAACCATCTGGTGGCGAAACGGAGTTCGTCGGGTTTGCTAGTCTTATATATAAAAATGGATCGCAAAATGTGTTGGTAAGCGCATAACTCAACAACGCCTGGACCAATTTTGCCAATTCTTTTTTTAAAATGTTCGTTGAAGTCCAAGGATGGTTGTTACGGCGAGAAAAAAACGAATAATTGCCTGGAAAACCCTAAAAACAGCCCTTTTCTTCTTTAATCGAGTAGGCAACGCAATTTGTAAAAAAACAATGATCTATGTCATGACATTTTGTGTAGTTTTTGATAATCTAATTTTGAATATATTTATATAAACATAGAAATATCTTTCTATTAATCAAGCTATATATATTGACAGCCAAAAACATTGATGTAAATTAATTAAATTTCAAAATTCAAGAACAAATTACAGGCGAATCAGCTGATTCGGCAACTAACCAAGACGATCCACCGGAGTTTTTAAACTCGCTGGATTTGCTAGGATTGTCACCTCACAATCTTCAATTAAAGGTTGGATCGGCAATTATAATGTTGCGAAATATCGACCAACTATATTCAAAGTTTCCAGTGCGTTTATCATTAAGTGTTTGTGGTATTAATTTAGAAAACCCATGTTTCTCACATAGAAAATTGTATGTTGTTTGTTCCCGTATTGGAAAACCATCAGATTTGTTTGTCTATGCGCCAGGTAATCAAACAAAAAACATCGTTTATCACAAAGCACTACAATGAAAATTGAACTGATTTTTGAATTATGATTTACATTATTAAAATTACTTACTTTTAAATGCTTATAGTGTTTTATTTAATTATTTTTAATTCACACCGAATTATTACCAGGGTGAGGGATCTGTTCAGGATAATTTTTTGCAAAGAATAGAAAACAGGTAGGCACAAAACACCGCCACATTACAATTTTTTTTGACAGGACAAAGTCTGTCGGGCCGGCTAGTTTAAAATAAATTAATTAATTTTTCAAATAGTTTTGTATGAAGTAGTCTCTGATCTCTTGGGTAAATTAACTATGGAGGAGACAGTACAGAAATGTATTCATCAACACATTTGCATTTAGAATGCGTTTTATTGCAAACCTGAATGAATGACGTGGATTGCATATTCTTACGCCCGCTATAAAATAAATATTGCAAAATATCTGAAACGCGATCCGTTCTTTCTATTCACATAAAAATATGTGACAATGAATAAATTTAAGAATAAACAACATATAATTCTTCAACGTGAAGAGGAAAATCCTTTATTCTCACCGTCAACATAAGCAATATGATATTTGAATCATTTGATAAGAAGATTCTCTCAAAAACTACTATCGATTGCACTTTCTGCGTTGTATCTTCAAAACCGTTGAACCTGCCTTTGCCGAAACTAATCAGCACGTCTCCTCGTCAATAGGAATCGAATGGTGTTCGAATCAATCTAATCAGTCCATTTTCTCAAAAACTGTTATTTTGTGCACTTTTTACTCCATATCATATAAACGTCTGGACCTGCCTTTGCCAAAAACTAATCAGAACGTCTCCTTGTCATTCTTATTAAAACTTCAACCATTTATAAATCAACATTTAAAAAAACTTATAAGCAATATTTGTAGATGCAACCATATCCCAAATGTCATTGATCCAATTTCTTAGCATAAGTTACCTAACAAAGCAAATATATATTTTTGCATAAAATATTTTTAGTGCTTTGACATATATTAATTTCATAATTAGATGGATTTATAATGCAAACTGAAATCACATTTTAATTAACGATGGATTATTCAAATTTAGAGTAAGCTTAGAAATGATTATCAAATAATAATCAATTGGTTAATTATTTTTAGCCTGACCGCATTTTTATATATCTTATAATAATTATAATGTATGTGTAAAAATATCAAATAACGTAAAGCAGGGCTCAAAGCTATCCAGGTAAAAAGGTCCACGACCGATATCTCAGGAACAAGTATTTTTAACAACAATATTTGAAAGTAGAGGGAAAAAAATATATAACGGATTGATTGATTCAATTTTAGAGTAAGATTAGAATTGATTTTCATAGAATAATAAATTGGTTAATTATTTCTATGTAGCTTGACCGCATTTTATATATCTTATATAATAATTATAATGTATATTTTATGATATTAAATAACGTAGAGCGGAGCTCAAAGGTACCCGGGTAAAAAGGTCCACGACCGATATCTCAGAAACAAGTATTTTTAACAACAATATTTGAAAGTAGAGGGAAAAAATATATAACATTCATTCTTACGACGTTGCTATTGAGAGATAATCGACAATGTTTGAAAATCTATAACAAAAGTATTTTCTTTTGTCATTCGTTTTTTTTTTGGTAGTGAGCATTGTTGTTTAAGTTTTTAAGTCCTTAATATAATTTTTAAGTATACTTTATTTACCTGTTTTACAAGATGGATGATTGTTAATTTTTATTTAGATTCAACAGTAGTTTTTTATATAACCTCTATAAAAGCTTGCACGTTGGTGAGGTAAAAAGAACCAACTAAACCCTGGCAAATGTGTAAAAACTAAAAAAGCAAATAAAAAATAAATTAAGTTAAAAGGAACAGTTTTACAAGAGATAAATTAAATAAATAATTCTGTGAATAAGCACTTTTGACGAAATACCAGATTAAGGTTATTCACAAAATTATCTTTGTAAAAAATGCACTCATAAAATTTATATTTTGCATTGGCTGAATTATGAAGGTATTATTTTGTAAAATCTCTTAAAAAATAGAAAAATAAAACATTGGACATTCTTACTCCCTGGCCGTCCCATTTTACTCCGCCTGTGGGGTCCATTTATTGCCTATGGGTTAAAAAGGACCAGATTACAAATTTTTGAGAAGCAAAAAAACACATCTACAAGTTTTAATGGTGAATAAGCTGGGAGTTTTATTGGACATAGTCAGATAGTTGTTCGTTTGATATGTGGTATGTGTTGTGTTGTAAATGGTTTGGTTTTCAGTTAATAATTGTTTAAGTCAAATAGGACCTTTGTGCTTCGCCCTATTCTATATATTAAAATAATTGCATTGAACTGCTTTCTATATATAATAGAAGGAGTATTGTAAATTACAAAGCGTATAATCAATTGATCTTTTTCACTTATATGCTTTCTTATATTAGCTATCAAAACAAATGTGAATTAGGTGGTTTTGGTTTAGAGAGTTTGTGCATTAGATTTTCTGTAAAAAATGAACAATTAATTTTCCTCTACTTTTTTTAGATGGAAGTCTGGTGTCGCTTCCACATTGAACTACGTCAACTTAACTGAAGCTTTGGATAACAAATCTCCTGATTTGGTGCCTTATCCAAATTGGGAGGCTAACAAATTGCCTTCTTCTGGCCAAGGAGATGACACCACACCTAGTTCCGGCGAAAGTTCATCTAATGGACTCGTCGATAATTCAACAATTATTTCGACCTTCAGGGTACGCGTGGATGAATGCGACAGATTGTGGGTGATGGACTGTGGACTCGTTGACATTTTAGGTAAAAAATATATTATTTAAATTAAATTCTCGATTTGTCAATTGTGGTAATACTCATTGCAAAGTGTGCTCATTTTTTTTATTTTTTGTCAAAATCGAATCATGACGATTATATCCTTAGTAACAGTATAATTTGTGTTGGTAAGGTATTGGATAAAAAAAGATTTATTAAAAAAGAGTGCGCGTAAGGTTTACACGCGATTGAAGTAAAACTTATTTGTTACTGTACAGAATGGCATTTAAGTAAAAATAAATACATCATATAGCAATTTTGAATAATGTTAATTAGTAATATGGTAACACTCGTTATGCACACATTTATTAGTGTCAACCATAATACACGTTTATATAATGGTAAATTATAACTAATATATTTATAATAGCATTAACAATGTGTATAATATTTAAAAACAATAATGTAATATATATAATATAATTTAAGTCATATTTCAAATATGACATGATCGGTTTGTCATTGTAATTAGTATTTAGAAATGAACTTTCATTGGAGAAATGAAGTAATTGCTGATTAATAAATGCTATAATATTCGTTCACACAGTGGATTATGTTAAACAACGCCTAAATAAATATTGTTTTCGCAACTTCACTCATCATGTAAATGTGTTTGAAGAACTTCATGTAATTAAAATTAGCATACATTCATTGACTGCTTGTATTTTTTTTTTTTTACTTTTTCGCTGGCTATATAATCTCATTCTTTGAATAGCTGTAATATCTGTCTTGTCTAAAAAATACTTTCCATTTTAATAACTTCAAAGATTTATAGAAACTACAAATAATATAGAAATAATTTCTAATCAATAAACTTACTAATGATTAATCTTATTAATCAATATTTTCAAGGAACAGGGTAAAATATTGTTCTGATCCAAGCATTTTTCATTAAATCAAGATTTGTACTACAATGTAACTTTAAAATGTTTATTTATCTATGCCGATTTCCTTGTTGATATCGGTACGCATACAATGTTGATTCCGTTACGCATACAATGTTGATGCCGTTACGCATACAATGTTGATGCCGTTACGCATACAATGACAGAATTCTATTCACATACATAACAACTAATTACATAACATTAATCACAATCGACCCGTTTAGAAATGATCTCATCAAGAGCGAATGACGAACAGTTAGGGCGTAACGGACTGCCGTTGCATTTGTACGGATTTACACCTTAGTCCGCCTAAGAAGTTTTACTTAAAAGAAATGTAATTTGTTTCACTAATAATTACTTCTTTCGTTAACATAAACATAAATAAAAATAAGAATTCCAAATTTGTGTTATATAAAGCAAACAATTCGGCAACATTTTTGACATGTAAGAAACGTAGACTTTTTATAGACTTTTTATGAAATCTGGTGAAAATTGCATTTTTATTCTTTATCTACATAAAATAAAGCTTAACAATAAACTAAAAATTGCAATATAACATAATAATATTTAAATAAAATAGTCCAAAAGATAAGAGTAGTGGTGTATTTTAGGGACGTGGGGACAGAAAAGGTTCGATCCCAACCTTGGGCTAGGTCGATATCAGGCAACATAGATCAACCATAAGATCAAATTTCAATTTGACTTTTGTGGAAATAGCTGCAACATACGCTCATAATTATTAGATATACAATTAATATAATGGTCACATGTAGGAGCATTGTCAACAGATGGGTTGCTTATCATGAAAAATTTGTTTAAGTCTTAAACAAACAGCTTATAGGATAAGTCAGTCGGAATAGTTCTACATGAAAGTAGAAAAAAACATGAAAAACATACAAAATGATAAAAATCATATCAATCTTCATTCACAAAGAACAATAATTATTTATAAAGATCATGTTTTTATTTGCAGGCACTCCAAAAGTGTATGCTAAACCAGCACTTTTAATTTTTGATCTGCACACGGATCAATTAATCAAAAGATACACTTTTGAACCAACGGATCTTAAAGAAGACAGTTTCTTTGCTAATGTGGTAAGTGTAACAAATATTGATATTATATATTGTTTTAGAATTTTATGGATTTTTAATAGGTTACAAATTCGTACCATTTACGGATAGACATGGATATATTTAATCTAAATACACAAAAATTAAAATAAGTATAAAAATATTTCAAATATTTAAACTTGATATATCAAAAATTATTTACAATTTAATTCAACTGTTATTAGGATATTCTGGATGACAATGATATCAATGCTGTTGTCTTAATTTACAAGTTAAATTTATCTTTACTAATCATCATATAACATTATGTCTAAAAGAATACTATATTCCTAATTAGTATTAGTTCAAAATTTTTGGAAATAACAATAAGATTAATATTACAGAGAGAAATATAGATAAAATTATATGATATATATATATATATATATATATATATATATATATATATATTATATATTGACTAGATGGCCCGACAGACGTTGTCCTGTACCCATGCCTACAATTTTTAATATAATATTTTTGTTTACTCAAAAATAATAATTATTGTTTTTGAAATTATATTTTGAAAGAAAACTATATTGAAAATTTAATACCCGAATCTTGTGTTGGCGCCCCTTAAGGTGTGCCCTCGTATTTTTCTCGTGCATCGCATTAAAGATAGGACCGGCCCTGATTAATACTTAATTTCATATTTTAAGTGAATTAATTTGTCATATCCTGTCCATATGTGTATCATTCAATCTGCCATACTTAAACTGTATCTTATATTATTTTAATTTCTGGCACATCTCAGCTTTCTTATTCATAATCATAAATTTATTATACAAATTCTAACATTGTCTGGGTTCATAAGTAAATTGAAATTTTTGGCAGATGATAGTTTTCATTTGTTTTCAATGCAAACATGACATGTAGTTTTTTCCATTTTTTCCATTTATCTCTACAATATTGCACATAAATCCCAGTACTTTATAATCACATACATCCTAGAAAATTTCCTTAACAAACTTCAGAAAGATTTATCAAAATCCGAATAATTGTTCAGTAGGAGTAAGCATATATATAGTTACGGGATCCATCCCGCTGACATAGCTTATATCTAGCCAAGATCCTCCTTGCTGATAAAGCATATTTTTAACTATATAAGTAGCAAGATCTCTACATTCGAGGAGGATAATCTTTGCCAGTATTTACACCAGTCCAGTTATATAATTTTAATTCATTATATCATTATATTGTAAAATTCAATTATTTTATATATTTTATTGTAATTATAAGAAATAAAGTTTTTTTTATTTCATTCTCGAATAACGAGTATAAAATTGGCGCAGTCGGTAGTATTGAATTCGGGATCGTCTATCGCAGATATCCATTGATTTCAATCATTTAGAATTCGGAACCAATAATTAGTAATAGAAATTGTGGGATTGATTTTGGAAAGGTCTATCGCAGGATTTCCAATCAATTCAAAGGTGATTGTAGTTCATAGTGTGCAAAAGTGCAAGTGAAAAAATTATATATATTGTGTGAAAAAAAGTGCGAAGAGGAAATTCGCCGAAAACATCTGGAACTGGTGAGTGAAAAATTTTAATTGATAGTAAAATTGCCATCCTCCCTTATCCTTCAATCGCTGGAGATAAGAAAGCAATTTTTACAGTTTAAATTTTCTTAATTAATTAATTGATTAAATAATATATATACAAATTTATTTTATTTTTGCATTCCATTGAAACATAATTCCATGTACGCGAATTAGTTTATGGAAATTGGTATTGATTTTATAGAGAACTTAGCAAACTCATTAGCAAATATGTCCATTCAAAACATCCCCAAATTTGATCATATATTATCGACACTATCCCAAGTTTTGGCGGTAACCCCGCAGAACTAAATTCATTTATTTCAAGAGTTAGGGAAATCAAGAGTAGATATCATGACAGTAGTAATCCGACTTGTATACAAAACGAAATTATAAGGAGCGCAGTTTTTTCGAAACTATATGACAATGCTAAATATGCTATAGAAATTGCCAATGCTAGAGAAATAGATGATATAGTTAGGGTACTAATATCAAAATTTTCAGACCGTAGAGATGATATATCTTTAACTTTTGATCTCCATCATATGAGACAATTACCAAATGAAACCGTTTATCAGTTCTATGAAAGATTTCAAGATTTGATTACAATTTATAAAAATTATATATACTTACACCTTACAAACAAAGAAATCATCCTAGATAGATGCAACAACTTCCAAAAAAGTGCCTTGGCCGTATTCATAGCACACGTTAAACAGCCATATAGTTCACTTCTTAGAAATCGTAACGTTTCGTCATTAGAAGAAGCTTTAAGGATTATAGAAAAGGACGACTATGTTAGTAGTGTTAGAGATGACTCAGACCATTTTAGATACAATAGTAAAAGAAATAGTAAACCACAAAGTTATCAGAAAAACGTCTCCAATTTTGCACTTCCTAGAAATTCAAATACGGCAATTCCAAATTATAAGAGACAACATCATTTCCAACCACATTTTTATAATCCACAAATGTCCCAACCAAATAATTTCCAAACAAATAACTTCCAACCAAATAGCTTCCAATCAAATAACTTTCAAACAAACCAAATGACTCAACAACCATTAAGACCTAACCAACAAAATTCCCCATTTCCAAATCAAACGAACAATACAACAAAGGGTTCTGACTGGACACCTATGAGTGGTGTATCAACTATTAATTCCGCAAATAACAAACAACGACATAACAGACTCTACAATTTAGAAAACATTGATTCAGAACAAGATTCATACTCTGACGAACCACATGTGGATTTTCAAACGGACGAACAACGACAAAATCAAACATAGTTGAATTTCACAGTTTTCAAAATTATTCTCTTCCTTATATTCAAATAAGAAATCCAGACCTAAAAATTTTAATTGATTCAGGCTCAACGAAATCATTTATTTGCCCAGAGATTGCTAATAGATATTTCAAAAGTTCCATTTATTTTGACCCCTGTACAATAAAAACAGCTCTATCAACGCACACAGAAAATTTTGCATGCAACATCCCAAGCTTCAGTGAATTCCAAAATAATGAAAATCTTTCATTCCATCTATTTAAGTTTCACGAAACCTTCAATGGGTTGTTAGGAATTGATAACCTTAAAAAATTGAAGGCGCTCATTGATTTTAATAATGAATTGCTAGTATTACCTAATACTAATTTAAAATTACATTATTTGAAAAGTCCAAAAAAAATACTTTTTAGTCAACAGATACCAGAAAGATGCATTCAAAAATGTAAAGTCCCAGTTAACATTAAAGAAGGTGAAATTTTAATCACAGAGCAAAATTTTCCAAATTGTTTCATTCCCGATACTGTAACATTAGCAAAAAATAATGAAGCCATAGTTGAAATTCATAACCTAACAGAAAATGAAATTAACTTAACATACACTAAACCTTTAGAAACAGAATCTTATAATTTTACTACAAACAAACCTGATTCACATGTAGATTTCCCACATACTAAAAATTTAATACAGACAGACCACTCAAATTTTGAAGAGAAAATTGCCACTATACCTGTCCACTCCAAATTTTATAGATACCCAAACATTTACCGTCACATAGTAAAGCACAAGTCAGATCAAATAGTGCCTAAATGTAATACATTATTTTCACCGAATGTTGTTTCTCCAAATAAATCGCATAATATGATTTCAAATTTCAGAAATTATAAGTATAGGAAAAAATGATTCATTTAATTTTCACCGGTAGGAATAAATTGATGACTCTCGAATCACGCCTAAGGTTTCACGATACAAAAAATATTGACAAATTTTAGTTAGTTTTAATAGTATTTCAAATAAATTTAAAAATATTATATTTTATTATATTACGTTAATTAATAGAAATGAATTAAATAATTTTCAATACTGCGTAATGAATTAGATAACGAAGTCAATGAACATGATTACGTTGCTATTCATCCATTTCATTTATTATTACATTTTGATATTATATTTCGAATCATAAATATTCAATATTGTTATGAAACATAATTTATTATGATAATGGAATTATAATAATTCTTGTTAATTTTGAGCTCAAGCTTAAGCTGCGAAAATATATAATATCATTTTAACATAAATTTGATTAATTATATTTTTATCATATATAAATATCAATTGAATGTTTTATTATCGCAAATTGAGAGAAATTGGTATCAATGCATATGGTATCCAATTAACTCAAACAAAATGTTTAATTAATAAAATAGAGTAGGCAATAACAATTGTTACCATAATATAGAGAATAAATTAATGAAAATATTTTAAAGAATATACCACTAGTAATAAATCTTTTGCGTTGTATGTCAACGATAGCGAATATATTGCTGACATTACAAACATTTTAACTTCTACTTTCACTTATTCAGCATTTAAATTAGTTATATGTAATGATTTTAAAGAAGATATTATTGATGTAAATAAACAAAAATTAATAGTAAAAACAATTCACGAAGATTGTTCTAACCATCGAGGAATTAACGAGAACGAATCGCGTATTAGACAAAAATATTATTGGCCAACAATTCGTAATGATATTACTACTTATATTAATAATTGTACATTATGTTCTACTGAAAAATACGACAGAAATCCACCAAAACAAAAATTTTCTATTTCCCCTACAGCTTCGAAACCATTTCAAATTTTACATTTAGACATTCTTACAATTAGTAAACAAAAACTTGTCACAATCATTGATACATTTTCTAAATATGCGCAAGCATATCCTATTGCTTCTAATATAACGGAAAATATAATTAGAGTTCTAATGTTATTTATTTCTCATTTTGGTGTTCCTGATACTTTAATTATGGACAATGGTCCTGATCTAAAATCTTCATCCTTACAAGAATATTTGAAAATGCATAAAATTAATATCCACTACATAACTCCTTTACATCCAAATTCAAATGGACCTATTGAACGATTTCATTCTACTATTCTAGAACATATACGTATTCTCAAACGCGAAAATAATAATCTTAGTATTCTTGACATTATCCCTTATGCTATTAATGGTTATAATAGTTCTATACATTCAGTGACAAAATTAAAACCATTTGACATTATTTCAGGTCATCTCTCTACGAGATCTCCTTTTGACATAGACATAGAAACAGAAATTCTTACAAATTATTTAGAAGACCACAAACAACGAACAAAGTTAATGTATGAGAAAATTTTTGAAAAGAATTATAGCAACAAAGACAAAACAATATCGAAACATAACGAAACAAGACATGATCCTTTGCAATACGACGAAAACACACGTGCATATTTAAAATCAAACCCGCGAGACAAAACCGCTTCACGTTACAAACAGATACAAGTACAGAAAGATCTAGGAAATACAATTCTTACTGACAAGAATATTACGATACACAAACAAGAACTCAAACGTCCAAAAACTAATACTCAGCAAATCCCACGTGAACAAGATGTTGTTGTTTCAACTAATAATATTACACCTAGTACTAGCAGCAAACAGTGATCAAATTTTTCTTCAAGAATTAAATACAACTGGAATTTTACCTTTTGAATTAGGAAATGCAAAGTTAATCGAAAAATATCATATTTTTATTCATTATGTTAATACAGATTTGATTAAACAACAGATTACTAATTTGGTTACAGACTTTGATACACTTTTATCTATTTTAAATAATAAACATAACGATTATTTGAGAAGATTAGATTCATACATTTCTTTGACAAATACTATGATTAATGTTATTAAAGATAAATATAATATTATTAGACCGGTTAGAAGAATTAAAAGAGGACTTATTAACGGACTAGGTAGCATAATTAAGGAAATTACAGGGAATTTAGATGCACAAGATGCCAAAAAGTACGATGACGCTATACGTATATTAGAAACTAACGATGAAATTTATGCAAAAACATTGAATAAACAAATGACATTAAATAATAAGTTAATTGAATATTTTAATGAAACAATTATTAATATTAGAGAAAATGATGTAATATTAAATAAGAAATTGAATGATATCAATGATTATCTAAAATTCGGTAGTTTTAGTCATAATGAATATTTTATAGCTAAAGATAGTTTAGAACAAATTAATTATAGTTTAGTTATTTTAACAAATATTTTAAACCATTTAGAAATATCATTAGATTTAGCTAAGATGAATTTAGTTCATAACTCAGTAATTAAATTAGATGATTTGAATTTTATGATTAATACTGTAAAGAATTTATACAATGTAGAATCATTACCATTTCCTATAGACGATAGTAATCTTCACAAATATTATAATTTACTTAATATTCAATATTATTATACAGACGAAAAAATTGTTTTTCTTATCAAATTTCCTATCACTCTACCCGAAACCTATAAACATTATAAATTGTTTCCAATTCCAAATACCGAAAATAGAGTCATTATTCCACCTAAACCTTTCCTTACAATTGGCAATAATAACTATCAATTTGACGATACAAATTGCAAGGAAGTTTCAGAAAAATATGTTTGCAATATTAGACACATATTATCAAACGACGAAGAATGTATCATAAAATTATTACAACTAGATAACACTCACATCGAAACATGCAACGAAATTCAAGTCAACATTACACACAATATTATAGAGAAAATAAATAACGCACACTATATTCTTTTACTAAGCACACAATCAAGAATCGATATGATTTGCAATCATCAAGAAGAAACTAAGTTTATTAAAGGAATTTTTCTTTTAAAACTCCCACACTTATGTAAATTCAGCATTGACAAGAAAAACTATTACAATCAAGAGTCGTCTATAGAAGGAAAAGCAATTATTTTACCAAGATTTAATTTCAACTACAACATTTCAAAATCATCCGAACCAATTGCAATCAAGTCAATTCAAGTAAATGAGCTATCTAAAATTAAAGAAGATCAAGAACAAATTCATAAACTCTATGCAAGGAAGACTGGAATTAACAACAACAGCATCGTGTCAATTATCATGTATATAATATTTATAACTATTATTATTATTTATATCCTGTTCAAGTATTGCAGACAAAGATACAACAAAAAGAAATTACAAATTACTCCAGAAGTAGAGACACCCCAAGAACAAGAAGGCCACAACCAACCACCAACCTGCACCCCGAGGTTTTTCATCTAGGGCCGGAGGAGTTACGGGATCCATCCCGCTGACATAGCTTATATCTAGCCACAAGATCCCCCCTTGCTGATAAAGCATATTTTTAACTATATAAGTAGCAAGATCTCTACATTCGAGGAGGATAATCTTTGCCAGTATTTACACCAGTCCAGTTATATAATTTTAATTCATTATATCATTATATTGTAAAATTCAATTATTTTATATATTTTATTGTAATTATAAGAAATAAAGTTTTTTTTATTTTATTCTCGAATAACGAGTATAAAATTATATTCAGTGAGTGCTTGTAATTTAATATGAACTTTATATAATAGCAATAAAGCTCAAATTGAATCTACCTTAGTTAGAAAGCGTTTGTATGTGAAAAAAAATGGGTTTTTTTACGGTTTTCCGGCAGTTATTCGATTTTTTCTCGCCGTAAAAACCATTCTTGCACTTCAACCAACATTTTAAAAAAGAATTAGCCAAATTGGTCCAGGAGTTGTTAAGTTATGCGCTTACCAACACATTTTGCGATTCATTTTTATATATAAGATATTATAATTAGTCTCAATTGTTATTACTTACATTACTTATTTAAATAAGGACTATAATAACATATGGTTGGTGGTTGTTTTGTTTCAGCAATTTTATCTATACTTGGAGTAGCAGTTAGAAGTCAATCACCTTTGTCAGATTTTAATTTTTTTTCTTGGCTCTGTAATTTTTCAAAATAGTACTATGTCATTTTGTGCGAAATTGATCAAACATGAATAATTAATCAAAATTCTACCAAACACAAGTTAATTGATTTTAATTGAAATAATTACGAATATCAATGAAAACGTCCCTAATAACATGAAAAAAGTAGCCTCAAAATAAACTTTTCAAGGTGCAAATCACGTATGAACTGATTTCTGCGGCAAGACAGTGACAATGACGCTCAATATCTGACAGGATTGTTGAATGGCTTTCTTTGTATCATACAGTCACAAAAACGTTAATAAAAGTTACTGTAATAAAGCACTTCGTTTCTAAAAGCTATGGATTTTGAAAGTTATATGTACTTATTATTTTTTGTATAGAAATTTACTTTAACTCTTACTCTATTATAATTAGAGTAAGTAAGGTCTCTTCTGGTCTTTTGTAAACTATTAGTTTTAGTTTAAATATGCTGTGTTATAATTTTAGGTAGCTTGATATTCAATTATTTCAATTGATACATTTCTACTCATAGGTTGTAGATGTTCGTCCAGATGCTTGCGACGATGCATTTGCTTATATTCCTGATTTGGGAGCCTATGGAGTAGTCGTTTACTCCTTCCGTGACGATGACTCTTGGCGAGTTTCCCACAACTATTTCCATTTCGAACCACTTGCCGGGGAATACGATATTGCTGGTGTTCAATTCCAGTGGACAGATGGAGTTTTTGGTATCGCTTTGTCCAAACACCAACCAGATGGGTAAGAGACATAAATAAACAAAAGAATTATTGTTAAGATTATATGGTATCAATTGCACTGATATTTTTCCTAATTTTTGAGAAATAAAAATTTTAAATATCTATTCAAAATATCTTGATATGAGATATATCTATAACTTTCTCAAAAAATAAATTTTAATTTGAAGATTAATAATGTTCATAGTTTCTACAGGATATCAAATAGATATTTTATACTCAAATTGAAACCAATTTCAATTAACCAACCAACCGTTTTCATTTGAATTATAGAACTTAATAGTTATATAGTTATATAGTTATTGAATAAATAATTTATTTATTAGCGCGTCTACTATATAACTGAACACAAATGTGTATGAATTTTCTTCTAACTTATCTACATATTCAGTAGCCTTTTTAGCCGTTAATACGTGCTAAAACTCTACATTTAAATTATCAGTACTTCTAATAAACTAATATATGTTTTTTCTTATACCATAGAAATAATTTTGAATAATTCACCTATTTTTTGTCTTAATTTATTTATTAGCATTAATTATATAATTTTTGATGAGCTTTGTTTTATTAATTTAACGCTCTTTAAATACAGATACTTGCCTGTAGATTCAATATACATATTTAAAGATTGTCTTAAGAAATAGTAATGAATTTTCAATTTTTTTTGTAGTTGAAGTTGTAATTCTAACTATCTGGACCCGAATATATTCTACTATACTTTCGCTTTTCTTTAAAATTACTCTCATTTACTTAAACAATTCAAGACTATGACTAAATATATTCAATTTTATTGTCTATATTTACAACATTTTATTGAATTATTAACAAATGTCAAAAGTATGTATCTTATTTATTTATTTATAAGCAAGCCGTAATCAATAATAATAAATATTATTTCAGGCTTTTGTCAAGCTTATTCATGATTAATATTGAAAGGGAAATAATTTTTTTAATATTCATAGGAGCTGCACGTTTTTCGCTTCTGAAAAAAGATCTGAAGAAAAACATTCAAACATTAAATACAATGTTCATCATCAAGTTTATCATATTAAAGTCTATTAGTTCAACTACACCAAGCCAAAAAAACTTATTTTAAAAATTTGTATTTTTGTGAAAACTAGGATTTATACAAAAACCGACATTCCAGAAAACCGATTTTCGAATTTTAATTTTACTAAAAAACCGATTTTAACCGGTTTTCGAATTTTATATAGAAAATAAGTTTTTGCTCGAATATTCTGTAATTTATCCCCAAACTTAGTGTAATTTAGAGCAGTATTTGACTGAATTTGTTTATTGTTCAATTTTACAGATAGTGAACAAAATTATTTTAATTTTAATTAGTATAACTAAAAAAATATAGTTTATGTTGATTAAATAACTTTAATAATAATTATTCGTTATTCATGCGTCATTTTCACATATAAGGATGAAAGTATTTTTATGATAATGAAAGGAAAGTTTTCGAATGAATAAAAATAATACATTCTTAAATAAAAAACATTCATTAAATTAAAAAAGAAATAACAAAATATTAGATACATGTTGATACATATTTGTTAATATCAATTTTAGTTTTAAAACAATCAAGCTAAACTCGGATATTGCCTGTTCCGAGCAATTTTAATTAATTAATTTTAAACATTCTAATTGTTTTATTTGTTTAATAAAATATTATTTAAAAAAACTGAGAACATCTATCGAATTGCTACTGATACAGAAAATACTCTCATACTTGCGACCAAATTATGCTCAATTGTTTTTAATGCCTTATATAATAATTCTAAGTTGTTTATTATTCTATTTGTGGCTTCTACGGTTTGAAACTCTTTTTTTTTAAGTTTGAATAAAGGAAGTTATTTCCTCAAGTCACACTGATTTAAATTAATATATACACTAGTATAAAAATCTAAATGAATATATAAAAAACTTTTCTGGAAACCATTGCAGACTGACAAGATATCAAATAAAATGCTAATGAAACGATATGATTTCAACAATCTAAACGCTTTCATCAATCTTTTATATTTGGCTTTATTTGTCATTTTCCATTTATACAGTGAAAACCAACTTTTTTCACTGTAAAACCGGTTTTCGAATTCCATAATTTTCTCCAAAAAAACGGTTTTTAAAACCGGTTTTTGAAAACCGACGAACTCTAGTAAAAACTATACGCGGGTGATTATCAGAAATAATGTCTAATTAGCGATTCGAAAACAAGCATTAATTCGCAAGATTATCAATCAAATAATGTTATACATTTCATTTATATAATTTTTTTTAATAGTTACCGTACAGCTTACTTCCATGCAATGTCTAGCACAAAAGAATTTGCTGTTTCTACAAGATTATTGCAAAATTCAACCTGGGCCCACAGCCCTGAAGCATATCATGAATTTAAGGTGAGTATTAAAATTTGTATATTATAAATTCAAAATTGAAATTTTGTAAATGAAATTAATATAAAAACTTCAGTAAAAGTGCCTTTAATTGCAAAACTTATTTGTTGTGAAAATTAAATTTTATTAAGTAAAACAAAATGTACATACATTTATAAAAATCCTTGAAATACATTAAGCATATGAGATTGCATTGCAATTTATTGCATTAATGCATCATGATCTTAATATCTAATCTTTAGATTAGATATTTATTCTAAAAATCATTATTTTATGTTACTTATAATATTTGTGTTATTTAGCTCGTTGGTGACCGTGGACCAAAAGGACAGAGCTCAGCAAGTTTTCTTCACGAGAACTCAGGAGTACTATTCTACACTCAAGTAATGAAAAAATATTTTAAAAATTTATTATTGTTCTATATTTATTTACTGTTTTTTATTAATTTCTCATTTAAATAGGTTAACAAGGATGGAATAGCGTGCTGGAACTCTGGAAAACCATATAATGAGTTCACACAAGGAGTTGTTGCACAAGATCCTTATAAATTAGTATTTCCAAACGATTTAAAGGTATTTACACTATCTTATTGAAATATGTGTATATCTGTGTCTATGTTCTATGCATTCATAAATTATATATCCAATTGCTATCAAATTTTTGAAGCTGTAAGGTATATCCCAAGACATGTTTTAGCTAATTTTGATTGAAACCAAATGGTAAGGGTTGTCCACCCCGAAGATTTTTTTTTCTTATATGGGTCAATTTGTAGTTTTTTTTTCAAAATACGTATATAAAAATCACATACAACGTTTTGGAATAAACTTTGAGATGTTTTGAGCGTATGAAAAAGCTCTATTTTACATAAAAACAAACCTAATTTCATCAAGAATAGTCCAACTAAAACACTCATTTTTTAATGTATTGGATCCATTTTCTTATTTTTTTTTAAATGCGAGTTTGAAAAATACAAACTGCATGTAACCCTCAATTTGCACCTTCTCACCACGCTTCCCAATTTCTTTAGTTTTTGTGAACATTTTCTACTGCATTTTAATTCAGATTTTGCAATCGTAAGAGTTTAAATTTTTATTACGAGTTTTATTTTTTATTTTTATCAACGAAAATTATTCTATCAAGGATTGTCCAACCAAAACACTTATTTTTTAATGTATTGGATCCATTTTCTTTTGTTTTTGAATGCGAGTTTGAAAAATACTTGCATGTAACCTTCAATTTGCACCATATCACCACACTTCCCAATTCCTTTAGTTTTTGTGGACATTTTCTACTGAATATTAATTCAGATTTTTCAAAGGTAAGAGCTTAAATTTTTATTACGAGTTCAATTTTTTATTTTTATTACGGGTTGATTTTTTTAAGTTACTTTCTTTATTTTTTTACTAGACATTCACTTAATTATATTATATATAGACACTACGAACTTAAAAAGTAAATGTAACTATAAAAATTAATATAAATAGAGGGTAGAGCTGAGCTTATAGGTCCACGGGTAAAAAATCTATTATAATTCATGTTATTTATTTGTATTATGATATGGATTTTTAGCTTTAGCTTAGATTCAACAGATTTTTATATAACATCTACAAAACAGTTGTATTTGTGTTACGTTGTTATAAAATTTATGTAAACTCACCTTCGATAATGTTGTTGGGTTATTATTTAACCCTTGTAGCTATGGACTATATTAAACACTGATTTGTTTGTATATTAAGTATTTGTTGCAGTTCTAATTACAATCACTGATTTGTTACTAAGTTATAATGAAAGAAAATATATTTATTGGTTATTTATTATACATGATTTTTCGCGGACTTTACTTTTAGTAATGAACAAATAGTTAAATTAAAACACTTCGCTACCTTCTCTGCCAGGGGTAGCAACAATTCCGTGTAAAGCTTAATGCCCTGAAGGTTGTCACCTCATGGCCAATATAATAAAACAAAAATACGTCCGAACAACGATACATATGGCTTGAATAAAAAAGATCAACTGAGCTTTCACGATGGCTAAGGTGTAAAAAATAAGATAATAGTAATTAAAAAGTATATTTAGTTAAAAAAGAATTTTACAAGAGAAAAATTAAATTAATAGTTCCATCTTTGCTGATGAATCTTTGGTATAATCTTTTTCAAAATTACCTATAAAATTTGGTATTGGATAAATAATATAGTCTTCTGTTCGAAAAATTTATTATAATTAAAAATGAGGTATTGGGTGTGTTTGTCCCTTTTGGAATAAATAGAGACAGATGGAAATTTAACAAATAATAGCAAATGAACATATATCTGTATTTGGGCAATAGATTGAAAATTTTCCGATCATATTTCGACAGTTATTAAAGGTTGCACACGTATTGTCAAATAATTATGGTATAATGTTGATCATATGAAATCCAATTAATGAGTATTTTTTATTTGTTAACCCTTTATTTATTTTTCATAGGTCGACTATGAAGATAATGTGTGGGTGCTTTCGGACAGGATGCCTTTATTCATTTACAGGGATATCAATCCGGCTGAAGTAAATTATAGAATATTAAAAGTTTCTGTAAAAGATGCAGTTGTTGGCACACCGTGTGCATAACTATGAGTTTATTTATAAGTAATTATTACAGCATGTTAGATCAAACATTAGAACATTTTCAAGACCAAATCAAGAACATGTAAAGATGTACGTATTATAACAAAACCACAAAATATCATCACAATGTAGATTCACAACCTTCATCTATAGTTCATGATTGAATAACCAGTACAAAAATGTAATCATCTTTGCAGTAAGCTTTAATTCATGATTGTTTTTAATAAATATAAAATTATGTTGTCGTTCAATATAAAATCGCTTTAGTTCATCACATTTGTAAAAGATTCATAACAATTAATTGCTAGCTTAACTCTCAATTTCATTACAATTAATTAAGGTAATTTAATTATTATTTAAATATTATGTTCTAAAAGTATAATTATAAAAACTTCTGATAAAATACACGAATGAATTAACTTCATTACAAAACGATCGTTAAATTATATTTTAACTCATTTATATTATATTTTTCTTAGTTTTTTTCATTAACTTCCCGTACGGTAAGTTATAGTAATCGCAAAAAAATCGAAAATGCAAATTTTTATATATCTTTACGTTTCAAAGGTTTCTTAACATTTTGGCATTCCTTAGAAAAAATGGATGTATGTGTGTGTATGTGTGAGTGTGCGTGTGTGTGCGGATACAAATTTTTGCCAACGATTTCGGGAACACCGATCAACCGATTTGAATAATTCAAAAAACATTCAATTCGTATTGATAAGGATACGTGTTGATTAGTTTTTGGCGTAGGCAGGTCTAGCCGTTCCGAAGATATGGGGCAAAAAGTGCCAAAAATGGTAACTCAGTTTTCAAGAGAACAGAGCGTCCGATTTTAATAATTCAAAAAACATATGAAACAACAGATTAAATTTTCATGCAGGCAAGTCTAGCGGTTTCGGAGATCTAGTAAAAAAAAGTAAAAAAAAATGCCATTTGGCGGTCAAAAATTATCATTAACGCGAATTCTTCATGTATTGTATTAATATTGAGGTCTTTCAGTATGAGCCAATTTGGTACATACTTAGGAGCGTTTACTATTTCTTTCAGGAGTTTATTTTGGAATCTTTGGATGATTTTGATGTTTGATTTCTTTGATGTTCCGCACATTTGAATTCCGTATGGCCACATTGGCTTTAACATTACTTCATTCAGTAGCAACTTATTCCGTGATTTTCTGTTCACTGTAATCTGGATTTTCTGTTCAATAGCCAGTAAAGTTTTCTACGAGACTTTTTGAGTTATTGTCTTTTTTTTTTGTATGTGATATTTACAAGTGAGTTTCGAGTCTTGATGCAATCCCATAAACTTGACGACATTGGATTGTTGTGAAGTTGAATTAAACAAGTTAACTGGAGTACAGCTACATTTCCTGAAAGTAAAGGTGATGTGAATAGAAATGGTATTGTTGACTTCGAATCTCCATAGTGAAAACAAGACTTCGATTTTGACAAATGAATCTGTAGGTTTGCAGATGCTTTTGATGGGTCTTGATGTATTGCAAGTATTGCTGTGTCATCTGCGTAAGTGGCTATTGTGGTTGAAGTAGTTTGAGAGATATCTGCAGTAAAAATTAAGTAGAGAAATGGTCCGAAGTCAATTCCCTGCGGAACACCAGCAGCAGGCAAGAGTGCGAAGTATGCATGTCTCTAATGTTAACAGTAAAGAATCTCTTAATCGGGTATGATTTCAGTAGAGTGAAGATTCCGTGTGAAAAATTTTCTTAACTTTGTATAACAGGCCGTGTTTCCCCACTTTGTCAAACACTTGACTATTATCTATAAAATCCGCTGAGCAGAAAGAATTCTGTTGAAGTAAGTTTATTATTTTGTCTGTAATGCGATGTATTTGTTCAATGGTTGAATGTTTCTCTCTGAATCCAAATTGGTGTTGAGGTATTGCTTCTATGTTTTCTAGACAGGACCTTATTCTATTCAGGAAGAATTTTTCGAATATTTTTGACAATAATGATAGTGGACTTATTGGTCTGTAGTTTGAAAGAATATGCGGATCTTTCCCAGGTTTTGGGACTAATATTAATTTAGCCGGTTTCCAGGTTGAAGGAAATATTTTGAGTCTAAAATAGAATTGAAGATTTTTTTGCTTGCAATTTTGTTTTTACATGTATTTCGTTTCAAATTTATCACTCTTTGATAATGCGTCTGCTATTGCTGATTGTTTAAATAGTTATTTTTATTATTGTGAATAATTCACATCTGGGGTTAATTGTATAACAATCTTGGAGCTAGTTGTAACATAAATTATGCTCCACGTTTTGATGTAAATAAATGCGTTACTAACTATAGAAATTATAAATCCAATCAAAATTTTGAACGAACCAATTTCGAGTTGCTGTAATCTACATTCTACAATACCTTTTACCCATTTTTTTACACTTTGGTTTTGGCGGGCAAAGGTGGTAAAAAGAAAAACCAATACAAATAGCAGATGCAAAAAAACATATTTACTATTGATTGATACTCCTGAAAAAGAAATCTTGAGAAAAAGATGAATATAATAAAACATATAAAAAAATCATATTAATGTAAAAGGTAAATAAAAGCCAAACGGGATTGATAGAAAGGTAAATGTGCGAAAATAAAATAGAATGCTCAGAGAAAAATAATGGTATTATCTGGTATATGGGAAAGCATTCACAAAAATGAAGTAGATCCGGTGGAGTCTATTATTTGCAAGATAAGAATATGTATATGTAGAATACGGTTACATAAAAAATATGCAACACTCATACATGATATGTTAATTTTGTTAAAAATAAATAAGCTTTTATTGTGATATTCCAACTAGGCACAAACACGGGGAAAGTTCTAGCACTTTTTCTAGAACATAAATAAATGTTCAATAATTAATAACAGCAATGGAATTGTTTTTACTTACTTCGGTAGGGGTATAGTTTTAGCATTTATTCATCTCTTTTTCGTGAAAATATAAACAGTAGATCTCAAGATATCCTAATTAAAAAAAACTGTTACAACAATTTTCTTGCTCACTTAATAAATGAAAGGCTATTATATTATGATCTCGTATTTTAATAGCAGCAAATGATTTAAAAACATAAATATGTTTCATAAATATAGCATTTTGGATAAAATTTTACAAACTTTTGAAAATTAATTATAAAACATGAAAAAATCATTTCCAAACATTTTGAATTTTATGCATAGATTGTATTTAAAATGCGTCTTTCTCGAATGGATGGTCCTTATGTCCATGGATCCTGAAATTTAATAAATGTAAATGTAAATATTCTATGGAAGCCAAATTAGATCATAATTAATTTTCAGAACTTACTCGGATAGAGAATAAAGCCTGTATCCTTGATCCATTTTATTAAAATGTTCCATATCTTCGGCCGTAAGTTCAAAGTCCAGAACTTTGAAATTTTCCTCTATTTGTGCTTTTACCATGGACATCGGTATTATAATGTTACCTAGTTGATAATTCCACCTGAAATATTTATTCTTTGTATATTTCTATAATAAATCTTCAGTGCTTTTGAGCAGTTGGTAATTCAGGACAAATTAATTATACATTTCAAGAATTTTTTTTTTAATACTAATCTATATTGATCGATTATCCTCACGAATAGGTATGATTTTGTTTATTTTTAAATTATATTAATTGAAGGCCTATTAATTATAATCACATTTAATATAAAGCAATAAAACTATCTTTAGATTTTTTAAAAACATTTCCGGAATCTTATTATTATTCTTGTTTCGTAGAATTTTTTTGGAATATATCATATATTGCTATATTATTTAATTTTAAGGAGACACTGAAAGCTGAATAGCCTAAGGAAATTTGTATCTCTTAATTATTTTCTTATTAGAATTTATTTTCTCAATTCGAAAAAAAAACTGATTTTTAAAACATATTTATATTTGGTACAAAACTATTGACTCTCAAAAAAATTTACAATGCTTAGTACTAACTGCCTTAATAGTGATTATGAAGAAATTTTAAAATTTGTCTACCTAGATGTTATAGATTGCGAGCTCCCTCTTCTAAATAGAGTTTTTAATATTGTTAATTTTTATGATATATTTTATTTGTATTTATAAGTTATGATAAATTCAGTCGCAATACTGGGCACATACTTATATCAGTTTATTAGGAAAAGGAAAAAATTAATTACCGTTATTATTTAAAAATGGCTATGAGAAGCAAAAGTATTTAGATGCCAAAAATAAAGTTTTTTCTAAAGTGTATTACAACAAAATAATTATTTCCGCTGACTAATGGAGCTAATTAAACATCACAGATTTAAAAGTGTAAACTAGATAAAACACTGACTATTATAGAACTATTTTGATATTACAAATAATTTCTGCATTTGAAAGGCGCTGCAATATTATTTGCCTTGATAGGAATTAAAATAATAAATATTAATTCATATTCAACAACGAAAAGCATAAAAATATCATTTATTAACTAAGACTTAGTAGCGCAGGGGACTTGTTAAGCTCCTTCGCACGTTTTTCATCCATTCATCGTCAAGAACTTTTTTATCTTCAGCTTTTGCCCATGGTCTATCTGGAGACCCCAATGGGCTGTAAGATGTTGTGATAATATTGTGCAGTGACAAAACTGTCTCAGACAAGCTTGGTTTAGATACGGATGAACTTCAATCTGAAAGAAAATATAAAAAAATATTATAAAAATGGTATCATTTTTATTATTCAAATTCAAAGTAATATAAGTGTTATCGAACACGATCATTTTTTAACTTCTCGTAGGGCAAGTTATAGTAATCGGAAAAAAAATCGAAAATGAAAATTTTTATATAACGTTACGTTTCAGAACCTTCTGTATATTTTGGCATACCTTGGAAAAAATGGATGTATGGTGTGTGTGTGCGTGTATATGTGTGTGCGGATACAAATTTTTGTCGACGATTTCGGAAACATGGATGAAGGGATTTGAATAATTCAAAAAACATTTGATTCGTATTGATAAGGAGACGTGATGATTAGTTTTGGCGAAGGCAGGCCTAGCCATTTCGAAGATACGGGCCAAAACGTGCCAAAAATGGTAACTCGGTTTTTAAGAGAACATTCTACTTGTATTGACAAGATGAAGAATTGTAGCAGGTCTATCGGTTTCGGAGACCCAATGAAGAAAGTAAAAAAGTGCCATTTGGCATCAAAAATGATCATTAGACATATTCACATCAAATTATCAGATATTCTATAGAGATTTTAACAATAAGTTTAAATTTTGTTTACATTCCTAAGGGTTCCGTACCAATGTTTATCCGTTAGACGACGGCGCATTGCTTACGCGCTTCGATATTTCGTCTCTATGCAATTCAAGCAGTACGATTGCTTTGAAAAAAAGTTCAGAATTTCCAAAATATGTCAAAATGAAGAAAACATTTTTTTTTTCAAAAAAATTTGTTTTCAAAAAAAAATTTTTTTGTCTCAAAAAAAATAATTTTTTGTCAAATTTATAGTTTCTCAAAAAGCTATTTTTTTCGAAGTAATTTTTTTTCAAAA
>NW_020537739.1:0-25773 GCF_003426905.1 Ctenocephalides felis | reverse complement strand
CATAAAATACTTAATGGCGTCCATAAAATATGTGGATAAGAAAATACTTGTAAACTATCAAAAATTTCACAAATAAAAGCACACTGTACAATATTTTTTTAATTTTTATTTAAACAGTACTCGGAGCATAAGGGTCTTCCGAACTATTCTGATGATTTGAGATAAAATCCATCATTTTATTTTAAATTTTAAAAACGTTTCTTAGGATAGTTGCTACTTGTGTAATTAATATTGATTCTTATATTTTTAAAATCAAAGAAATCACTATTAAATAATTATAAATTGACTTTTATATGAGTCACTTCGTGTTCCATTTAGGATAAAATTCCAATTTGACTTTGAGCAATTATATTGTAAAATCCAAACTAATTGTATAACAACAAATAACACATATCAGAGAAATAACTATCTGACTATGTTCAGTAAAACTCTGTATATCTAACTTTTCATCGTAGAAAAGATGAATAGCATTCAGTGTTTTTTTGCTATTATTTTTTAAATTTGTCACTTGGTCCTTTTACTTACTACTCCTTTTGGTTAAATTAGGACGGCCAGGGAAGCAAACAAGTCTTATTCTTATTTTCAATCTTAAAAGGATTAAACGGAGATAATAACAACATAATTCAACCAATGCAAAATATAAATTTCATTTATGCATTTTTTACAGAAAACACTGTAAATAACCTTAATCTGATATTTCGCCAGAAATATTCATCAGCAGTGTTGGAATTACTATTTATTTAATTTATCGTTTAAAAAACTGCATTTTTATCTTAATTTAATTTTTTTGTTTACTTTTTTTATTATTCACACCTTTGCCAGTGTTAAGGTTCAGTTTGTCCTTTATATCCCACCCACGTATAAGCTTTTATAAAGGTTATATAATAAACGGTTGAATCTGTCTTGAAATTATCAATACATCTTATATAACGAACAAATAACGCGTAATTAAAAGTTATATTAAGGTCTAGATATCTAACCGACAATGCTCACAACCTAAAAAACTAACAACGAGAGAAAATACTTTTGCTATAGATTTTCAAATATTGCCGTTTGTCTTCCGATAGTCTCGACGTCGTAAAAATCAAGCTAGTTATACATATTTTTCTCTCTACTTTCAAATATTTTTTTATTCAATTTTATTCTTCTATATATATCATAACATTAAGCAGAGAATGCTGACAAGTAAATGATAAAATAAAGTTGATCGCAAAGTAGTATATACCCCCAGTGGCGTATCTGCTAGAGGCAATTAAAATATAATAATAACAAAAAACTAAAAACAAAAGGGAAAAAACAATAACATAAAGCAAAATGAAAGTATCATAGTTAATTATACTATATTAGATAAAATAAAGTTGTTAGAAAAAATTATAACTTTTAGTTGGTTTTGAGATACCGGTGCTGTATTTTTTTACACGTGGACCTTTAAGCCGCGCTCTATCTTACCTATCAGTGTTCGCAAATTAGCAAATAAGCTTTTAAAAAAGCACCAATCGAAAATATATGAAAGGCGCAGTATCGATTTAACAAAAACATATTCAAATCTATATATAAAATATACCCATATATACTGTATTTTATCCTAAAACCTCCATTCCCCGTCCGCTTACATCGATACATTCTCAATGATGAATGCGCGTTTCACCTGTTGCGGTAAGCTCGGGACAAAACTTTGTTACCGCGTAAACAATACCGCAATTTGCGAACTCACGTGAACGATCGCTTAAGCCTGCGGCAAACTCGGAATTTGGGAGTTGCTGTTAATAGAATTGTTTCGAACGGAAAATTATATTTCGGATATACTACGATTGCCGATTGGCGAATTTTAACTATGAATAAAGTTGAAGCGGCAGTTGCATGACCCTGTGGCAAATGCAGATAGAATAGGGAGTCGATAGTGGTTTTGAAATAGTCGAAATTTTTTTGCAGGATTTTTTTTATACTTTTAATTACAATCTGTCAAACAAGGATATTTAGGTTTTGACATTACTATATGGATTTTTGAATGGATTGCAACCCAGTAGTTGTCCAATCCAGTTGTGACTAACTATACTCGAAGTATTTGCTGATATTTTTACTATATAATATATTTGCAGCTATACCCACAAGATGCGATTTTCACTTGAGGCTAGCTATATTTGAGGTTTATAACCTCAAGTAAAAATTTGACATAAAAGCTGCCTGATGTAGAGCTTTGCCGGTAGCTGAAATCGAACAAGCAAACCCGGATAATTTACTTCTCATGTTCATTATGTTTCCGATATACTTCAATTACACATTATTAAAATCTCTATAAAATATCTTCTAACCATGGATAAAGTTAAAAAAGCAAATTGCAAAAGGCAAATTGCAGATACCTGATACTACTTGAATTTATAAAAAAAATCACTGAAAATCTATTTTTTCTGTAGAGGAGCATTTTTCAATAGAATCTTAAACGATATCAAACTATTTTTTGTCTCGATTGAACATATAAATCGTCCTGCATAATATTGCCAAAGCTACTGTCCCGCAGGCCGAAGCAGTAAACGAAATTGTGCAGGTGCGTCATTTTTGGCTGGCAATATAAAATTGATCTATCATAAAATTTTGTTTGGTGTTATTATTATCGACTAATTTTAAATTTTATTTATATATTATTTCGTTTTAGATTCATCAATATTTTATAACGTCTAACAATTTTTGTAATTGCTAAATTGTTTCAATTACTGATGTGAAGATGATCACACTTGAATTTTGAAACAAAACAATGGGGAAAGTTGTAATTATAGTAGTAGTATATGCAGATTTAAGTAAATTTGGTGAAATTTATAGTTTGTAAGATGTGGACACAAGTAAATTGTGTTAAATGAGATAATATATCTTCTCTTGTATTAAGAGAATTTCTGTAGTTCACGTTGATTCATGATAAAAAATTATATTACTGAAGTCATTATAAATTTGATTTGTATTAATTATCGTTTGCGTTGTTGTAAGAAAAAAATTGCTTTGAAACCATTCATTTTTTAAAATTAGTTAAGAGTAAATTATCAGAAGCATTATTGTCGTTTTTGGCCGTTACTACTTGCTCCGGTAGATGTTGCAACTAGCCCCAAACACGGGGAATAATTGTGAAATATTGAGAAACAGTATTGGAATTATTTTCACTCGATTTGGAAGATGCATAGTTAAAGCGTCTATCTATCTTTATATCGCAGAAAAAAACTGTTACAATAATACCCTAACTCAAGTATAATATATGTTGGCAAAACTACTTTTTTTTTAAAAAGGGTTTTAAAAAAAGTAAATTATCAGAAGTATTATTGTTGTTTTATGCCGTTACTACTTGCCCCGGTAGATGTTACAACTAGCCCCAAACACATGGTTTTCTAAGACAGAATAATTGTGAAATATTGAGAAATAGTATTGGAATTATTTTTACTCGATTTGGTAGAGGAATAATAGATAAGCATTTATCTATCTTTATTTCGTAGAAAACACTGTCACAAATAATCCCCTAGCTCCAGTATAATATATTTTGGCAATGCTACAAGTGTCGATTGGTGAATTTTAACTATGAATAATTTTAAACCATAGCTGCAAGTCTCTTTGGCTAAACCTATCATGGACAGAGGAGATATTCGATTTAATATTTTGTAAAAAAAGCTTTAAATTTTTTGTATCGAAAATATAGTTCGACTTTTTATTCGATGCTGATAAGCTTTTTGTTGGTACAGTAAAGCTGCGTTAGAAAATTTTCACTTAAAAACATATTTATATCTATATTTTAAATTAAAAATGTCACTAGTGCTTGACCACTAAGTAAGTATATAATGTATCAAACAAACCAATTAAAATAATTTTATCAAAATTTGTTGAAACTTACGAGCACATAATTTACAAAACTTATTACGTGATACCGAGCTAATTTTGCAGCTTATAGCAGTAGTAAATTTCCCAAATCTTTTGATATATCCGAAGCTCTTATTAATTGTATATAGCGAGATAATTTAAAGCAAATATTTAATTCCTTTCAATAAGGGAATTCATTTTGCAAAATGTTCGTTAAGCGTGCTAAATATAAAATCTACACCGTTAATTCTAAAGTACACATTACGAAGTGATGCAAGATTTGCTAAAGTTGGCGATAGTAGTTTTGCTAAGTTAGGTAATTTCGAAGATTTGTTAGTTTAAATAAATTAATCTATATGCACCCGAGTCGGTCTGCGAGTTACGCTGAAAGCATCACTTTAGATTCGTACATGGAAATAAACATATGTATAATTCCTTACCTAGGAATATACGAGTCCGGATAAAATAATGACCGGATAATCCGGATAATGGATAATAAAGTCTACTCGGCGACATTTGTGGTCTTATAGAGATTCATTTAGTGGAATATTATGCAAGTTTGTGTTATATCTCCTATAATCAAGGTGTACTGTCGTTTATTTCATTTTGATAAAAATATAGAAATATACAGGGTTTGCTAGAAATTAGTTTAAATAATAGATAATATTTTTTTTAATCACTATTAACTCAACTGTTCTTATTTTGTACTACATTGTTTACTAATATTTTTAAAAATTATATCTGATAAATATTTTATTTTATATTCGACAAAAATCCTGAAGATAAAACTTATAGGGTTCTGAAATACTTATTTTGAAAATAGCGTTTGTTTTTACTCGAATTGCCATAGCTTATTTGTAGGTAAGCAGTCAGAGCGACGGGATTTGATTCAAAGACCCCGTGTTCGATACTCGCGTCGAGCAGCCTGATATCAAGCAGTAGTGACATCGATTTTCACTTGGAAATATAGATAGCAACATATTTTCAACTGAAAATAGCCCTTACCCGACATTGCTGCATCTAGTAAAAACGAACATTGTTCTGATTGATGGTAAAAAATGGAATTCCAGGGATGGTACATAAATTATTCACAAATCAAAAGCTTGTCAATAAATATATATTATCTTTGAAAAGATTATGATCATATTTTTGCACTGTTAGAACTAAAAACTTGCAAAAACTGTAATTTGTCTCACTATTAGTGTAAACATGTATACATTATTTTAATTATAAATGGACATCAGAACCAACCATTGTCTCTTGTAAATGGTAAAAATTTATATGTAACTAGTGGTGTATGGCATCGTGTCTTCAGGCAAAAATTATTTTTTTAAAAAATATTAAATTTTTTTTAAACTTTGAAAAAAGTGGATTTCTGAGAAAATTTTTAATTTTTGAAAAAATGGAAACGGCTATACCTGACTTTGTCAAAATCTAATCAACACGTCTCCTTATCAATAAAGATCGATTATTTTTTGAATTTTGCAAATCGGTTGATCGGTGTTCCCGAAATCGTCGCCGAGAATTTGTATCCGCACACACACACACACACAAACATACATTTCTTCTGAAGTATGCCAAACTTTTCGATTTTTTTGCGATTACTGCGACTAAAGTTAGTAAAAATTTATGAACAAATTGTAAAAATTCCAATACGGATCGTTAAACATCAGTTGAGAATCATTCTCATTAGTTTTCAATCAAGATTAGTTGTCCCTTTTTTTGTAATTACTTATTGATTTTTTTGACAATTTTAATAAATTTTTCATGACTATGGGGTTCATGGATTAACAAATTCCAAACTAATACAAGTTTACGGATAAGTGATTCAAGTTCATTAAAATTTTAGCAGAAAGGAGGTTTTAAAAGTGTATGTATAAAAGATTAATAAAATATCTTAATTAAATACGATATATATAATTAGAAATTAATCTCCAATTTTTCCTGAAAAAAATAGTAAAAATTATATCACGTTGTTTGAAAGATTTGAGCTTTTAAGTGTAACCTAGAGCTTTGGTAAAATTATGACGATATTTCAGTTATTATGAATAATTTTTATTAATTTTGTACATTAGAATCGTAACTCTAAATAATATTTCTAGAACCTCAGTAAAAAAATAAAGCAATTGCCACAAGTATTCAAGACTTAAGACTTTTTGTTAACCTACAATTTTTTTTAAATTGGCCTAGTTTGAAAAGAATTCCTTTATAAAATGTACTAAAGTGAGTTGGAAAGTTTTATCAAAAGTTAGCGTATTTAATCAGGATTGTAAAATGATAAAATACTTGATAATATTATAATTAAAAAATTTGTAGTAAAAAAATGAAAATCTAAAATTGACATGATTTTTGCTAGTGCATTTTACTCACAATAAGTACAAAATTCAAATATAATATCACAAATAAATTTGTTTTTATAAAAGATTTTATCCACGTAAACTTTATGCCTTCTGATCTGATATTTGATCTAATGGTGCGTAATAATGCGGCGAATGATAAACAGTTTTTTTCTCGAAGAACATCGCCTAGGCGTTGCTCCTGCACGCTTTTGCGGGTTATAACTTATAATACTCTGTTCTATAACGGCACAACTCGATGTATTATATCATAAACTCTATGTTATGTAAAAGTGAAGTAATAAAGGATAATAAAACCTGTATCATACTCATTTTATGCGATCCTAACGCGTATTCGCTTCCATCACTAAGTGGTCTGTTGACGGAGTCACGGATAGGAGTGCAGTTTATTGGAAAATTCAATAAAATTTTGTCAGCAAAATTGTTTTAGCTTAAACGTTATTAATATGCCGTTGGGTAAGTTATTGAAATTGCAAAAAAATTGAAAATGATTTTTTTTAATATCCTTGCGTTTCAAGATTTACTTGTCGTGTTGGCATTCTCCTTAAAAAAAATGTATGTGTGCAGTGTGAATGAATATCTGCTGAACTAATTTAGGCGGACCCTTAAAAACAATTCTTAGAACCTGTTAGTATGTAATGTATATTTATTTTAGCAAAGTTATGGATCCAGCATCTTCAGACATATTGAGACAAAAGGCTTTAAAACAGACAATTTAGGCCTTTATAGATTCTTTTTCTTTTTGGTATTGATATGAGAGAAATGATCCAAAAATTGCTCTTTTGAGAGCATTTGTAGAGTTTATTTTGCTAAGATAATAGTAGGGGTCTAGCGTCCTCAATGATACTGCAAAAATGCTAAAATTAAACAATTTAGAGATATTTGTAGAATTCATGGATTTTTAGAAAAAGTGGATGTTCAGCACCTTCGGAGATACTACGAGAAAGAAGCCACAAGCAAGCGTTATAGAAACAATGAACATTTTAACATTAAAAATTCAAAAGCGGACAGTTTTGAAACACTTATAATTTGAATTTATTTCTAATAAAAATAGAGATCCAGCACCTCCAAAAATACTCAAAAAAGAAGCCTAATACATGCTATTTAGGAATCATTTTACTGATAATTTTTTTTGGCAAAAGTAGACATCTTCAGAATAAGGAGCCAGAAAAAAACAGTTTAGAAAAATTTGTAGAGCCTATTTCATTTTTGTATAGGAAGTCCAGAGAATAGTTACTTAAATAAACTCAAAAACAAACATTATAGAGATATTTGCAGAACCCACTTATTTGAGTGAAGATAGAGCTCCAGCTTCTTTAGAAATGCTTTGTCTAAAAATGAATATTTGTTTTATGTATGTTTAATTAACATTTTTCTGTGTATATTTATAATATACATATATTTTATTATAACATGTTTTTTTGCATAATTTGAAATAATACTTTTAACAATAAATAAACGGCAGTGAGCTGATATCTTATTACTTGCATCTTATTGATAAGGTATTTTATTTTTTGGTTTAAAATTTATTAAAAACAATATTTTACCGTATTGTAATTTATGGGTATCAAACCTTTTCAAACTATGCTAATAATTATACTTTCTTTTTTAAACGAGAAAGCAAGCTGTACAAACTAAAATACCGACAAAAAGTTATACTCAGCAGGAAAACTAGGAGGTAATTTAAAGTCCCAACACAAACCACAAATCCACAGGTTAAAATGAATAGGTTTGAAGAAATAAAAGCTGTACACTGAGCAACCTTCTTGATTATGATATATATATTTTTCTAGATGGAGTAATTCGAATAAGATTGAAATAATGAGTAAAACCAAATTGAAAAACTTTTGGAAATAGCTGATAAAAATTTCTGTTTAAATTCAGTTTTAGACATTTGTTGGTATTTCAAGTATATCTCGTAACTGTTTAAAAGCTTTAGCTTGAACTATGTGTAAATTAATAAATTCTATTTCAGAAAATTCAAATTTTTTCAATAATTATATTGAATTTGCTATAATAAAATGTCTTCAGTCTTCAGTGTTTACATTTGTTTCTAACTAATTTTAGTAATAGTAAAGTTTCTACTAATACTAATAATATATTTTTAAAACAGAAGAATAAGTTTTGAAGAGAGCACAAGTACTGAAAATAATATAATGAGATTTATATACACAGAACAAATATAATTTTCCGAATAAAAGATATAGAAATCGCTGTAAAAAAATGCTAAAGGTGCAATTTGCAATCTTCAACAGATAAATTTGCTCAAATAATTTTGAATCATATTCTTTTAGTACAGAATAGTTTCTTTGAGATATAAGTAAATATTACTAAAGAATATTTTTTGAAACTTTAAATACGATACTCCAAAATATAAAATAAGTTTTCAATAGCTCTTATTCTGTCACCAAAACGTTTATATTTTTTAAATAAACACAATTCTAACTCTTTAGTCCTAACATCCTTTATTTTAATTTATTAATACAACCTCAAGTTATTTTTGATATTAACAACCTAAACCCTGATGGAATTCATATGGTTAAATAATCCATTTTATTATTATTGATATATTTAGTTTCTTAATTTTTTTAAAGTTGTTAACGACCAAGAAAATATTTTTGATAAACCTTCTGATCATTAATTAATTATTTATAATAAACTATTTTATTTATGTTCGAAACTTCAATTTACTAACTCTTTTTATACGTAGTTTGGTCTAAAAAATGTAAACGTACATCATTAACTTTTTTTTTAATTATAGCCATAAGCATAATTTTTATATTAAAACCCATTCAACATGTAGTACAAAAAATTCACATTTGCTACAAAAAATAATATTATTTTTGCAGTTATAGAAATGTCAATAATGCTGCTTTTTAATGAATTATTTTTATATTTCGTGGTAATAACATCTCCATGCAGAAATGATGAAAATAAAACTGGAAGCATTTCGTTAATCATTTACATCAAAGCAAAGTAATGAGATTATATAATGGATATGCTGGAAAAAATAACGATGCAAAATTAAAATGGATTAATACAAACTTCAACTTTTGAAATGCATTTCATTGTTCTATCTTTTAGTATAAATTTTTTTTAACGGTAGATACCATAGTCTTATAGATCATACTAAAATATTACAGTCCTACAAGACGTTTCAGTCAAAGTTATTAAAAATCTGGAAAAAAGTGTTATAATTTTTGTCCACATTTAAGCTCATACTACCGAATCGATTTTAAAAAATCAAAAACTGTTCGAAAGATATTAGTTGGGAATAATACTGATCAGTTTTAGGTAAAAATCTACCGAGCCGTTTTCTTGTATCCTATAGGACATATGAGGTGCCATTATAATGGCACAATCCATTATTTACAACTGTAATAAGTTTTAAATAAAACTACTTTTCGTAGGTCTATAAATATTTTGAAATTTTCGAATAGACCATAAACTCAAAAAACACAGAGTTTCCTTAACATTATCAAAAAATATTTTTCGTCAATTAATTATAAAGGAAGGGCTCAGTTCATCAACAAATATTCTTCGAAGCGTTTTTTAATTTTCAAAATTAGTTCATTTTTGTAGCAAAAACTTTGACAGAAAATTTTACACTTTTCTGCTAAGTCTAAAGCAATGGCTCAGCCGATAGTCTTCCAATACGCTAGTCCTTATAGAGTTCTATCAAGTGGCTGTTAAATTTTTGAACTCGGTACAGCTGTTTTTAAGAAAACGTCAATGAAAACTCATACACATACTTACACACATACTTTTTACAATTTTAATATCAAATGATTCACAATGACTCATAACAACTAAAAAACATTACCAAATCGCTTTTTCAGGAAAATACGTAACCTTCTTCTTCGCAAAGTTGAGAAAGTCATTGTCGATTTTTTTGTAGTTTTCAAAGCTTACTCAACGGAGATTAAAGTTTGTTTAAATATTTCAATTTGCGTAAAACAAAACACGAGGATAAATAAAATATAATTTAGTAAATGGTATATTTTTCATGTGGCTGTCAACGAGGTAGCATTTGATCACATTATTACCGTCACGGGCTAGAAGGCGCCAATCAGCATTTTGCTTTTCGTTGTACATTTTCGCGGTCGGTAAAGTAACAAGGACAAACGGATATTGTTTCAGGATATTTATTTTATGTATATAAGGCACTGAAACCAACTCTAGGAAAAACACAGATTCGCTACATTGTTACGTTGAAATAATATTCAATTTTAAATAACTGGTTTTGCTCAAATTTTAATTTCCGACAAATGAAAATGATTTGAAATAAATTTACTTACATTGGACTCATGCGATGTTTCTTGTATCTGGGTCTAATGGAAGGATTCCAACCTTCAAATTGTTACTCTCAGCCACCTTCAAATTAAATCTGTAAAAAAAAATTAATGGTATAAAAAAGTAAAAAAAACATATCTATGTAATTATATTTTTAATAAACGTATATAAGGTAACTAGGCATAATGAAAGTATGGCTACATTGTAAATAATTATGACTTCGTTTATGGCCTTGAGGAAAACTGGTTTCCGTAAAGCAATTTAAAATTTTTCTAACGATCTAAAAAAAAATTAGTATTTTTGAAAATTTTGAAATTTTTTCAAGTCTGTTAAACCATACTGTTGAAAATGTCGTAGACATTTGTTCGAACTATGAAACTTTGAACAAAATAAATTTTATTAATCTTGGTACGGAACCCATAAAAATGAAAACAAATATTGTACTTTTTAATAAAATCTCTATAAAATATTCGATAATTGGATGTGTATATATTTCATAATCATATTTGACTGCCAAATCGCCTCTTTTTTACTCTTTTTCTGGATATCCAAAACCGCTGAGTCTACTTAATTAGAATGTTTTTTTGAATCATTGAAAATTTTGAAAGATCTTATAAATAGCCACTTGTAAATGCTAATATCAATATTATTATTATTATTTTATTATCTTATTATTTCTAATATTGTTATTTTGTTATATTTATCATTATTTGTCACTTATTGTTTTTGTTTCACTATTATTATTATTATTTTATTATTATTATTATTTGCTTTTATTTCATATTAAATCATCATGATACAGATATTTTAATAAAAATATTCTCCTTAATGTTGTACTTTATTTTATTTATATTTATGTTATTATTCACTTATGTTACTAGATGTTATATTATTTAGCAGTTGTAATTAAAAAGAAAATGAAATCTGTTGATTCGTGCTCTCAATATCGTCGACGAAAGTTTGTGTCCGCACATACATACAAAAATTTTATTCTAAGGTATGCCAAAATGTTCAGAAACTTGAAACGTTGAGATATGTAAAAAATGTCATTTTCTATTTTTTTGCTATAATAACAACTTTTTACTACAAGTTATAGTAAAGTTATAGTCTATAACTTATCCTAAGAGAAATTAACAAATAAATATTTCTAAAATCTTGAATGATAGCTATAGAAAATATACAATATTATTGAATGTTTGCAATAGAAAATTTTTTCATAGAAAATTTTGTATTATAGAAATTTTGCAAAAAAAAACATCTTTTGTTGGTGCATAAAAATTACAGGTCAACAATTCATAACCACAAGGTCGCGAGTTTAAATCCTGCAATACGTATAAGCTACTATCGAGCAATAGTAACTCATAACATCTTTTTCACATTCTAATGCAAACACAAAAAAAAAAAATTCTAATTAAAATCATGCCAAAAAAATTTACAAACATTGGGTTGCCTTCTAGAAAAGCCAAATAGTAAAAAATACGAAACAACAGCAAAACTAATACTGGAAATTATTTTGATTGCTTTCAAAAAACAAAAAAGAAGAAATTCATTTGGTGAAGTACTAAAGTCTTTTCTAAATTAAAAAATATTCACAAAAAGTATTCTTCCAAGATATCTTGATCGGTTTGGATAAACCTGTAATTTTACAATGATTATTCTTAATCGCCAAATTTCCATAATAAAAGTTGGTGATGATGTTAGCATATCAGGCTTGTGTCCTGTACATATTTCGGACTTTTGGCTATAAAACGTATGTCTGCAAAGTTTGTTATGAAACTTCTGAATTCCGTTAGTTTGATTAGGAAAACCGTCGCCTGTGCATCACTTAGGAATTTAAGTGACAATCATAATTTGCCCAACGATCATAGTTATTAAAGTATCATCGTAAAGTTTACGAGAAATTAAAGTAAGAACATAATAAATAATTTGTGGGCTGTAAAATTCAATATAGTACTTATGTATATTTTACTAACATTTTTTTTAACATTTGTTGTAACACACTGATGTATTATTGTTTGTATTAACTTACAATTAGAATTATATTATGTATTCATGCCTTATGATAGCTCATAGAAATAATAAAATCGGTAAAAATATATACTGAATAACTATTTTTGCTACATACTAAAAACAAAAATCCATTTTAATCATATTTTTTTATATTTAAATTTAATTTTATTTTGAATTTTAAAGTGTATTTTATCATAATATATAAATATGATTGCTTAATAATAATAATAAAATAATATAAATTAAATAAATAAAATCTAAAATATGATTGTAAAAATGATGTAAAGTTTTTGTGTCTGTTTATAAAATACACAAGATAGGTACTTGAAATTTTGTTTCATAATTTTTTTAAACAAGTTTAACAATTCCATACAAACCAGTAGAAGATTGCAGATAATACTAAAACATATTAAAAAAGAAAGATTTACTTTAAGAAATAGTGTAGACTTTCAGCGTACACGCAAATTATATATAACTTGAGTTATTATCAATTTCAATTTTTAGTAAATATACACTTTGATTTGTAATTAGTTTGTTTTGAATAATTTAAATAATTTTCAAATAATTAAAAAAATATATAGAAGGAATTTGTATATTGTAATTTTTTAGTAAAGACGAGGACATACTATATCACTGAAACCTAGAAAATATTTATAAATGATCTAAATAAAATGAATGATGACATTTCAGTATTGATTTTGACGGATGAAGCATTCTCGTTTTGTCTATTAGGCAAGATGTTTTCAGGGTCAGTTTTTGATATAAAATATTGGTTTTATGTTCTTTGATAATTAAATTTCCCTTTTTATCTAATAATAGTGTTGCTGTTCTGGTTTGATATGTTTATCTCTACTCATTAATATTTGGATATTCATATTTATTGCAATAATGTATTTTGGACTTGTTGAATGATTATGTGCAAAACATATAGAATTGTTATTATATATGTGCAATACATATAGAATTGTTATTCTATTCATATTTTTAATTCCGTCAAATGGGCCGCAAATTATTTTGTATATATATATATATATATATATATATATATATATATATATATATATAATAAGTTTGAAATTTATAACAAGTTTAAAACCGTTATAACCGTTATATATTATATTTTTGGTAATTAATTATCAATTATTTTATAATTTTATAGTCAGAAAATTTAAAAGAAATAGTGATAAAGTGCCAAAAATCACACATTTCATAGATTTTAACTCGGATTCTACAGAATATCAATTTAATGTCGGAATCAAAAATTTATATTATAATTAAACAAGTAATTCATTTGACAATCGCAAATTGGAAAAAATATAGTGAAAACGATGAGTGTTAGAAATCAGATATTTCTGAATACTTTTCCAAGAAAATATCGAGGACTATAAAGCAAGTGTGCCCAATGATTAATTATCATAGAACATGTTAAAATGTTAGCAAGGAAAATAGGTTGTAATACCAAATAGGGTATACCATATAATATGCTTTTTTATTCTGAACTTTAATAATTTAATTTTTATCATTAATATTTGTTTGAAAAAAAAATTTAATTCATAGTATTGAACTGTTGATTGATCAATCATTTTCAAATTTCAATTCGCATTCCATTTATTTTTGGATTGGTATAATTTATTTAAAAAAAAAGATTGAAATGTTGGTTGTCAAACGAATTCAAATTCAATCAGGTGAATTTCAATAAATGCCGCGGCAACGCATGGCAGGGTATGCTAGTATATATATATATATATATATATATATATATATATATATATATGTATATACATTTACATTTATTTGTTATATTTCTATGTCGAGCACTGCTTTCGGTGAGCAAAGTCGTAGTCCGTGTACCGTAAAATGTTAACGGCCCACTCTAATGGGCAGCAAGCAAAGTAAGCTTAAAGCTCACAAATGCGTGGTTGACTTCCACATCACAACAAGAGCTTCAACATCAATACCTTCATGTCATTAGTAGAATTACACAAATAACTTGATTTTCTGCACACTGTATCATACCTTAATTAAAAAATCAAAGTAAAAATAAGCGCCTGAGTTGATACAATTATCGAAACGTACGCACTCACTCGATTTTTTGCCACTGTATGGGTTAATTGCTTAGCGAAAAATAAAAACGCGCCTAAGGTGAGATAATTAAAAATACATGCACGTATTATTTAATCATAATTTTATTTTCACGGGTTATACAATTTAAAAGTTTATTAGAAACTTTGGTCAACTTAGACTTTAGATAATTAATACGAACTATTTCTGACGTTTTTATATGGATCTACATTAATAATGAATAATATTTTTAGATCTAAATATTAGAAACTAAATAGTTTGTATTCCTTAATCGTGTGTGGATGTATAGCACTAATATAATTTTTTAAGAGTTCTGCTGATAATTCGAGTAAATATAATAATATATATATATATATATATATATATATATATATATATATATATCTTCATTACTATTTTCTAACTATGTTCATGAACATAGTAGCAACATGATACCATTTTTTGTATGAATACAAAAAATGGTATCATGTTACTTTTTGTGTTTGGTATACACTATTAAAAATAAATAAATTAATTAATATTCCTAGCATTTGATCCCCAAAAATTTTATACAAAATCAGGAAATTTATAGCCATATATATAGGGTAAAGCGGGGCACAAAGGTCCAATTGGAATTTGAGCAATTGTATTGTGAAAACCAAACCAAACCAATTACATTACAACAAATAACGCGTATCAAACAATTAAAAGACTAAGTTCAGTAAAACCCCCACTTATTTATTTTTGTATAAATATATTTTAGTTTATTTTTCAGAATTTTGTCACATGATCCTTTTTTCCCTATATGCGGGGTAAAATGCATCATCCAAGTGGCAAACTGATAAAATTATTTTTAATTTTAATGGTATTTTACAAAATAATAGCAAAAATATTCAACCAATGAGAAATATAAATTTCATGGTTTTCTTTACAAAGATAACACTGTATATAACCTTGATCTAGTATTTCCTCAAATATTTATCAGCAGAGTTGGAATAAATATTTATTTAATTTATATCTTGTAAAATTGCTTTATTTATTTCAATTTACTTTTTTACATACTATTTTTCATTTTCTACACTTTTGCCAGGGTAAAGGTTTAGTTGGACCATTTTGCCCCACTCACGTGTAGGTTTTTATTGAAGTTATATAAAAAAAACTGTTGAATCTAACTTAAAATTAACAGCGCATTTAATAACATAATAAAATCACGTATACTTAAATATTATATTAAGGTTTCGTAAACTGAACAACAGTGCACTCAATCAAAAAAACTAACGACGAAATAAAATACTTTTGTTATAGATTTTATAGATGTATGTGGGAAATTTTTAGAAAGGAAGGTCCAGCGGTTATCGACTCTCAATATAAATAAGTTAAAAAAATCCCATTTGGCGGGCAAAAATATATATTAGACATATGCACATCAAAATATTAGATATTTTATAGAGATTTTAATAATGTGTACACATTTTGTGTACACACACATACATTCATTTATTGTAAATTATGCCAAAATATTCAGAAAACCTTAAAACGTAAAAATATGCAAAAAAAAATATTTTCGATGTTTTTGCAATTGCTATATCTTACCCTTATGGTAAGTTAAAAATGCTCCTTTTCAAACAGCTTCTTTGAGTAGACCAACTTAGTGTTAGTTTCCTTATCTATGGTGTTAGTATAAATTTCTGTTTGATGTTGCTAAATCGTGGATACATAAAAATTGCTGTAACTCAAGATTTCTATCATATATATGTATATACTCGTTCCATTTAAGAAAATATCGAAAAGATGTATTTGTCGATTTGATAGTAGATTTCAAAAACAGGGAAGTCAACGACTGGTGCCTCCTTTAATGTTTTTGACCGCAGTAATTCTTTGTCGAAGAGTACATCGAATTCAACCATATAGATTTTTGTGCTATCGGCGTTTTATCTGGCAACATAAGAACAAAGGGTAAAATAGGTAAAACACAATTTGTTGGAAAGGAGAAGGAATCGAAAAACACGAAGGCACGCGCACCTCTGTAGACGATATACATTCGGTTTCCTCATACAGTTTGCTCTGTGTTCGCTCGATCAATCAGCATTAGTATCCTTGTACACAACTTTGTAGTTTTAACCTTATTCTTCCATTAGTTGCAGAGTCTAGCTAACATTGACGTGAACTTTTTTGGGGAAATATAAAAAACAACAACAGTCTTGTGCAATCATCAAAGAAAAATAACAAGATACAAGTTCGAGATCAACGTTTTTCTTAACCAACAAAACATGTTTAGCTGTAATAACTTCAATATTAGCTTGTTTTAAAAGGCAACATGCATACTATTTTGAAGTACAATTTTGATACAAAAATATTTACGATACGATTATTTGCTGAAGTTGTTTTAAAAAAAAACACATACAATTTTGAAAGGGTGGAACGAGGACTATCTTAAAAACCAGTAAAGATTTCTTTAAAAGCGATATTTGAAAGAAGAGAGCAAAATATGTATAAATAGTAATCACCATGATTCTTACAACGTTGTTATCTGGAGAAAAGCGGCAATGTTTGAAAATCCATAGCAAAAGTATTTATTTTGATGGTACCATTGCATAGTTTTTTGAGACCTTAATATAATTAAGTATTTGTTAGGTAATTGTTTTGTAAGATGTCTTCTTAATTTTAAGTTAGATTCAACAGTTTGTTTTATATAACTTCTATAAAAGATTACTGAACTTGCCCTTAGATTACCCTTGAAACAACAAAAAATAGTGAATAGAAAAGTAAATTAACGTAAAGAGCTATTTTACAAAATATATTTCTAAACAGTTTTATGAGCTTTTGATTCTTCAAAATCGTCGTTTATTATATATATATATATATATATATATATATATATATATATATATAAGAAACCCAACGGTTGGCCTAACTATAATTGATATATTTTTATTAAGACGCACAATGCTGGAAAAGATATATTTTTATTTGAAAACATATTTAAATCAATATATAGATATCATTACTGCTCGATATCAGTCTATCAGAGATCATATCCAACTTAAAACTTCATGGTTCCAAAGCTTTTACAACGAAGTCACTACAAGCCCTGTTTTCGATTTTTTTTTGAAGCTGACATCGAAATATTAGTAAACTAGCTGTAAGTGGAATTCTGTCTTAAGGCAATTAGGGCATCGTGCCTTAAGGCAAATTGCTGGAACTTTCCGTACCAAAAATTATTATTTTTTTAAAAACGATTAACATTTTTGAAAAAATTTTACTTTGCAAAAATAAGATTTTTGAGAAACTATAAATTGGACAAAGAATTACTTTTTCTTGAAAAAAAAATTTTTTTTTTTAAAAAAATTCTAAAAAAATTTAAAAATTTTTTTTTTTTTTTTAAAAAAAAAATGTTTTTTTCATTTTGACATATTTTGGAAGATCTGAACTTTTTTTCAAAGCAATCGTACTGCCGCAACTGCATAGAAACATAATATAAAGCGGGTAAGCGCCGCTGTCTAACGGATAAACATTGGTACAGAACCCATAGGAATGTAAACAAAATTCATACTTATTGTTAAAATCTCTAAAAAATATCTGATAATTTGATGTGCATATGTCTAATGATCATTTTTGACCGCGAAATGGCATTTTTTTTTTACTTTTTTCGTTAGATCTCCGAAATCGCTAGACCTGCCTTCATGAAAATTTGATCAATTCTTCACCTTGTCAATACAAGTAAAATGTTTTTTGAATTATTAAAATCGAACGCTCCGTTCTCTTAAAAACTGAGTTACCGTTTTCGGCACTTTTTGCCCCGTATCTTTGGAACGGCTAGACCTGCTTTCGCCAAAAACTAATCAGCACGTCTCCTTATCAATTCGAATCAAATGCTTTTTGAATTATTCAAATCGGTTGATCCGTGTTCCCGAAATCGTCGACGAAAATTTGTATCCGCACATACATACACACACATACATACACACACACACACACACACACACATACATCCATTTTTTCTAGGGTATGCCAAAATGTTCAGAAACCTCTGAAACGTAAAGATATATAAAAATTTTCATTTTCGATTTTTTTGCGATTACTATAACTTACCCTACGGGAAGTTAATTATTTGCTTATTATTTTCTCTAGTAAAAAAGAAAAAAAAATCTAAGTAATATGAATAACTCTCCTATGTCATTACTGATTTAAAGAACACCACGATAAATAATCATACTTTAATGTAAAACTAGCATACAAAACTTGTTGAATAGTAGTTAAATTGAAACTATCACTGTAACTAAATTAAAAATTTAAGGTTATTTATCTGCCATCAGTATTTCTAATCCTTAATCTTTCTGGGTAGTTCCTTTTTCTTAAATAAAAAAGTAATTTATAAAACTATATACAGTCAACTTTATAGAACGAAGATAAATTAATACAACTGGATATCAAAATCGTATAAATATTCTGACAAAAAGTTGAAAATTATTTTTGAAAATACATGTATAATTATATCTGGTCGTATCATATATAGAATAATTTCTATATATTAAATGGTGATAAATTAAAAAAATGAATAAAAATCAATATATTAATAAAGATCTACCAATATAAATTTGTAAGAAGAAACCAGTAAAACCGAAAGTGTTAATAATAAATAGATATTTATATGGTAGTTACACAAATCATTTTTGAAAAAAAAACTATTTGACTAAAAAATCATTTATAACCGCTGTTTAACGAAAACACTATGTTACTAATTAATGTAACATAGATCAGTATTCATTATGCTTTTGAATATCAAAATTACATGCAATGATTTTCAATATAAATTCTATTGAAAATTGGAAAATCGTTATTATGAATTGTCATTGTGCAGCACATGGAAAAATCTATATTGCATTAAAGTAGTTCATATTCAACTCAATAACATTTCCGATCTACGATTTCATATTGTTACAGGAAATACTGATACAAATGCATGTATATATATATATATATATATATATATATATATATATATCAATATTATAACTATAATTAGCATATTTATATTAACTCATATTTATATATTAAATTTTGTTACAATTATAATATTCAGTCCATTTTAATTGCAGATGAGACACTGTGAGTTATCAATTGCTACCTTCTTCATTATACAGGTAAAATTATAACATTTTTTATTTAACTGATGTTTGAAATATTAAAATGTTATTTCTGATAAAAATAATATAAATTAGCAAATATAATTTTAGCAAATAAAAGTTTTAGGCGACAATCTAAACAATGAATAATATTTAGAAATTAGAAATTTGTATTCAATTCTAATAAATGTTATTATTTCTATTTTATAAAACCTAGTAACCGAAATTAGAAAAAATTAAATGTAAGTAGCTGTAAAACTTTTGTTAAGTATTAGGACAAAATTTACACAAGTTACTTATATTTGTTTATGAAATGAAAAATATTCATTTCTATAAGAACTACAACAATAAAATTACAAAAAGGCAAATTATACATGATTGACATCTGTCAAAGTTTGAACATTCATCCAAATAAACCCATATAACATATCACTCAAATCTATTATATCTATTTAATATATTATATCTATTTAATAAATTTTTGTAACGGTAATAACTTTAGGGAAAAAGTGGGTACTTTATTTCTCGCTCTGTCTTGAAGTAGATGTTAAAAATTCAGGACTAAATTGACGTAGATGGGCGCGGGGCACAAAGGTCCAATTTGACTTTGAGCTTTTACCTTGCGAAAACCAAATCAATTATATCACAACAAATAACACATAACAAACAAACAACTATCTGACTATGCTTGGTACAACTCCCAACTAATTCGTCATTATAGAAATAAGTTTTTTGCTATTCCTTTCAGTTGGTGTTTTTTGCCCCACACACGTGTAAGCTTTTATAGACGTTATATAAAAAAAACTGTTGAATCTAACTTAATATTAACAATACATCTTGTAAGAGAATTAAATAACGTATATCTAAAAACTATATTAAGGTCTCGTAAACTAAACAACAGAGCTCACAACCAAAAAAACAACGGAACAAAATACTTTTGTTATGGATTTTGAAACATTGCCGTTTATTTTCCGATAGCAACGTAGTAAGAGTCAAGGTCAAATAAATTAATTAATTAATTAAATTTAAATTGAATTAATTAAAGTTAAAAAAATCTCAACAATATTTGTTTTTAGATATCAAAGGTGGACCTTTTTAACGGCACGTTCAGCCGTTTTTGATATACGTAGCTAAAAGTGCAAAAAATGAAAGTTTTGCCGCAAAAACGAGCATTAAAAATTATTAATATGACAAGTAGACATGAAAACAGGTAGACAAGAAAGAAGGTAGAAAGAAGGGCCTGAGTACTAGACAACTATATAGGTAGATAGGTAGACACATAATTAGATCCTCATTCTACCCTACCCTACATAATTAACAGTTTTATGATTTGTCTTAAATAATTTTATTTAGTCTACAGCAACTTACATGCCCTATTAAATTTTTTGTTAAACTTAGAGGCATTAAAAATAATACAATTGACAAAAATGTATCTCGACTAATGTTTAATCAGATAATTTGCTCAGTACTAAATTTATGTAAATCTTATGTAAAATTAGGTCAAATATGTTACTCAAAGATTCCAAAAAAATCTTTTCCTTGACGGTCCTAATATAAAACTAAAGTACACCTGCATAAAATTCGATCGGTGCAGTGGAGCGGCGGAGTGCAACATCGAAATTTCGCTCCTGGGAACCGACCCAGTTCGCAGTTACGGCGAATAGTTCTATTCCGAGAATGGGTTTTATATATTTATTTACTATAGTCCACATATGATTTATTTGCCAGCATACAGAAAAATATTACGTCATAAGAGAAATACGATTATTATTCAGGTGCTTACCTCGGTAAGAATGGCATCTTGAGAAAACCAAACGAACGGAGGATGTGGGACAACTATATTCATCAATAACGTATATCAGGATTGTTCAACTTTTGATGTTATATATATATATATATATATATATATATATATATTAGGGTGGTCCTTAATATGGACCTTTTCGAATTTTCTCGCTCCCAAGGGCTCAAATGGTTCCAAATTGATAACAAACAATTCTCTGAAAGTTTTAGCACTTAATATTAACTTTTAGATAGTGCGCAATTGAATCAAACTTCGTATGGAAATAGCATGGAAAAAAAATTGAAAATTAAATAAAAATTTTTTTAGGTATAACTTAGTTACAAATGAATTAAAAGTGAAAATTTGAGTCTTTTTTTGTTGAAAATTCGACGCTCTGCAAAATTTTTGAAAATTCTTTCATGCTATTTCCATATAAAACTTTAATTGAAATACGCTCTATCTAAAAGACAATATTAATAGCTAAAACTTTCAGAGAATTGTTTTTAATCAATTTGGAACCATTTGAGCCCTTGCGAGCCGGAAAATTAGAAAATGTCCATATTAAGAACCACCCTGATATATATATATATATATATATATATATGTATATATATATATATATATATATTAAAGTCAAGCCGAAACGAAAAGATAGTATTGACATTAACTGTCCTAAAAAAATTTAGAATAAAAATTATCACACGTTTGCAAATTATGAGATTTTAATTGCAACCTAGAGCATTAGTAAAACTGTGACCATTTTTCGTTTTTTGTGGTTAATTTTTTATTAACTATGTTCATTCAAACTTTGGATTCGTAACTATGTATAACTTTTCTAGGACCACAGTCAAAAATAACGACACAATTGCTCAATTTTTTTAAGAAATAACACCTTCTGTCAAACAATAAATTTATAATCCATATAAGGTTCTTTTTTAAAACAAATGTACTATAGTTTTATCAAAATTCCCAGCATTTAAACAGGATTGCATAATGGTACATGATAAAAAAATTGAGAAAAAAATAAATACCTAATTTTCAAATTTAACGTTTTATAGTTTTAATTAAAATTATTTTCATTAATAAATTAATATTTGTATTTTGATATAATTTTAAAAATTATCCTGTAAAAATGATTTGTTCCGTTTGCCAGATTTTCATAATAAAACATTACTATACCTTTGCATATGTAATTAGAAAATAATTTTATAAATTATAGAAATAAGATATATTTTTAAATGAAATGATTAGTGATATAATGCCTTAAAAATAATCGAATATATATGGAAATATAATATATATTTCATAAATTTAGAATAATATTCGAGAACAACAATTATGCAAAATATATATTCGAAATGTGTTAATTTTATGTACTTAACTTCAATAATTTGTACTAGAAACTAAGTATCTTTGAGCAATCAAATCTATTAATTATTTCTAAACTTAAAAAAAAATAGCATATTCTAAATCAGTAATATTTCAATGTATAATTAAATGATTAGTTTTGATTTTTACATAGTTTGATGTAGAACAATGGCTCAGATATTGAATAAGTTTCTTCTTACTCTATTTTCCATTATTTATTGAACTTTTTACAAGAATTATATTCAAACATACAATAGTTAGCTCTGTAACGTAACGATAAATGTAGGTCATTTAAATTCATTTTAACTTTTTAAAAATCCAGAATCGATTTAACTATTCTTCTGTAAACGCTTTAGAAAACTTTGTCTGATAGAGTTAAATGCACATGCTTATATCAGTAATTTTTGTACATAAAACTAACCATTTTGTTATTTGAAAGTTTTCTTTGATTTCATATAGTTTAATAACCAACAAAAGGCTAAAAATAAATTATAGAATTTAGTTTTTTTTGAAACCGACTATATTAATTATTCTATTATTTTGTAAACTTCTTAGAACAATTGCAATGCTTAGTTGTCTTCTAATTTAAAAATCTTCGATATTTTTTTTACTTTTGGATAGTTCGTTAAATAGCAGAGGGGTAAGAATATATTATTTAAATATGTTCAAATTTACCTTCTAATTCTGCTGTGGCGTAAAAGTCAAGGACTAGCACAAGCTAGTACCAGGTTCGACGATCCTAGCCTCGGTCAGCTTGATATCAAGCAGCAAGATATAAAATTTTTACTTGAGAGTATAGACCTCAAATTAAGTCGGAAGTAAGAATTGCATTTTGTGGGTACAGCTGCATTTAAAAATATGAAGTCAAAAAATACTATTAAGTTTAGTCATAATATTTCACAAATAAGATGTCAAAACAATAACTAAATATCCTTGTACTAAGAGCAGATTGAAATTCAAAATTTGCAAAAAAAATTTCGCAATCTAGTCAAAAAATCAAATATACTTATAAATACAAAAAATCAAATATAACTACCGAAAAATAACAGCAGCGGATCACCAAAGTGTATTAGACATATTATCTCAAGTTGATATAGTAGTAGTATATTAGGAATAGTAGGTTAAAAACAGAATTTTTTTTTTTTTTAATTTTTCACAATTATAGTCAATATAATCAAATATCCTTATAACTACCAATAAATGACAGCAGCCGTTTCGGTTTGATTCCATCATCAAAGTTCATTCTCTGTTCATCAATAACTGTTGTTACGCCGAAGAAACGATAGCAGCCGTTATCTTAATGCTCGTCCGTAGTCGTTGGCAAAATTCTGCCGTTATGAATATAACGAATGGGGTCCCTCAGACATTCACCGGCCGCCTTTTAGTTACCGTCATCTGACATTAAGCACCGTGCAAGCCCCAAACCCCAAACCTCAAACTCGGGACCCCCGAAACCCCAAAGCTCAACTCAAAAAGGTTACCCGACTGATATATGTGCCAAACGAACGGGACGGATCGCGCAAAATCAAAGTTTCGTCATAGATATTCTGTTATCTGAAAATAACAGGGTTTTATGTCTTAATAAGTACTCCAGAAAGAGTCTGGAACATCATACCATGAACAGCAGGAATTGTCTGCACGCACACAGTTGCCAAAGTAAGCTTATCGAATGGAATACACTTAAAGAGCTATTAAAAGGACAAATATTGTAGATCAGGGGTCGGCAAGCTTTTAACTGTAGTGTGCCAAGCCACTCTACCAATATGATTTAGAGTGCCACCTTAATTTTGAAATATATAGTTAGGTTCTAGGGGAGAAGAATTATAACCAAATTTATCTTTTAAACATTTTTATTAAAAAATAACATGAATTTCTAATATAAACAGTGCTGGATTACCCCATAGGCCCGTAGGCCGGGCTGGGGCGGCATAATTTAGGGGGCGGCAAGTTTTTCAAAATGTAAATATTTTTAAACTCGATGAAATGACACTACAATTCATTTAAGGATAGATCCTGAAATTTTTTTTTGTAAATTTAGAGATCATTTTCGATGAAATAGAACGTAATGCGTTTTCTAATCAAATTTATTATTCGTGGGTGCCGCATTGATATTTTCTTGATGTATCATATTTAATATAATAATTATCAAACTGATAAGATTTTTTGAAGAAATATTGAAAAAACTGTTCGTTTTTATGTAATTTTGTTCAGGTGAATCTTATAATTAAAACGCTTTAAAAACTGTTCGATTGTTTCTAGTTTTATTTTCGGTATTAAATCAACCAATGGCGAATTAACACAATATATTCATTGTGTTAATTGATTTATGCCATTTTTTTTTGTATGTGAAAATATATTTTTTTAAATATGCCTGTAGTATAAAATTAAATCTTAAACTAAAATATCTGACAATTTGGTATGCTTTCTCCAATTGGTTTTTTTCAACTTCAGGAAGGCTAAGTTATAATAATCCTAAAAAATCATAAATAAAATTGTTTATATAACTCTACGCTTCAAGTTCTCCTGAACATTTGACATGCCTTAGAAAAAATGGATGTATGCATGTGTTTATGCGGTTACAATTTTTTGCCAATTGGCATTCGGGAAGACGTGCTGATTAGTTTTTTGCAAAGACAGTTTCATCCATTTCGGAATAGGAAGCAAAGAGTGAAAAAAGTGCTAATTCAATTTTTCAAAAACGAAGCGTCCTATTTGAATAATTCAAGACACTTTTTACTTGTATGACGAAATAAGAACTATCGAAAATTTTACGAGAGCATGGTCAGCGTTTTTGTGACCCAAAAAGGTGTCATTTGGTGATAAAAATGATCATTGACATCAAATTATTAGATTTTTTATAAAAAAATTAGTAATTATTACAAATTTTGTCTTCATTATTTGAATCATTCCGTACCAAGATTTTTAATTTTCAAAGTTACTT
>NW_020537738.1:0-13438 GCF_003426905.1 Ctenocephalides felis | reverse complement strand
AGAGAACTTGCAATTTCGTAAAAAATTCAGTTTCAAATATTAAAAACTATTTTGTCCAGTCTTTTAAACTTAAATTTAAGTATCTTGGAGTTTGAGATACTCAGCTGTAAGTCTGTAAATACTTGTATATTGACATCCTAAAAAGTTGTCTCAAACCTACATATGGTAGGGTGACGAACTATTCAATTTCAATGTCAAAGTCACAAAAAACATTTTTTTACGTTTTTTGTGAATATCTCATTTCCTATAGTTTTTTTGCTATTTGTATTTATTATCAATATTGTAGAGTATAAAATATCATATGTAGGTTTTGAGACAACTTTTAAGGTGTCACATATAAGTATTTACAGACTTACAGCTGGGTATCTCGAATTTCGAGGTGAACTTACTATAATGAATGGAGTAATAATTCGATACTTATTGCAAATAAGTATCGAATAATATATGAACTTTCCAAAATCAGATATTTAAAATGAAGAACCCTTTTGCCAAAATTCTAAAAAGTCGAATTATTTCAGTTTGTAAAAATATATTAATGCGTAAAGTGATTCTATTATTTTCCTTATTCCTCACAAATTCAATCAGTTTCCATTTCCCTCTCAACTTGATCACCTAGGTACTTGAAAATGTTTTTAACTAGTTTTAAATTTCTAAATTATCGCACAGGTGCAAAATTCAAAGCGCAAAAGATACCTTATCGTTTCCCAAGAAAAATAATCAGGAACTTAAAAGATAATACTCGTATTATTAATAGCACCATTGAAAAGTGCGAATGCACCTGAATCTCAGTACGGGGGCACCCGTTAGGTACAATCGCACCTTAGTCCAGTCATTTGGTCATTTTGCCGGTACAGTACTCCGGGAATTCTGAAAATTGGTAAATTATAGATTCGAGGTGCGCTTTACGAAAATCAACTTTGCCACCTCAAATTTGAACGGCAAGTTGCCGCCATATTGAAAAAATGGCGTCAAAAACAGCTTTTTCAAAATATCCCTTTCGGCTCATTTTACGATAAAAGTATCTATGTACGAATGAAATAGAGAAAATTCCTACAATTCTTTAGAAAACCGTTTTTTTGTAAAATTGATAGTTTAAGAGTACGGCCGCCTCAAAGTCTTTGCTGCTCTCGCCGTAGTATCAAATCAGTCCTACATGACAGCACTTTGAACTTGACCATATTCTTCTAATAAATAAATATTTTCAATGTTAAATTAAGCCAATAAGATCTAGAAATAAATTAATTCAAATATTTTCTGGTTTTTGGTGATTTTTTACGCTTCAAGCTACTTGAAGCATAAGATGCTACTTAAGCTATAAGTATACCTATAGCTACTTTGCCATTGAAGTCGTTAAAAAATTAGCAAAAAAAAACGAAAAAATTTGAATTATTTTTTTCTAGATCTTACTCGCTAATTAAACATTGAATATTATTCATAGAGAGAATGTGGTCAAGTTCGAAGTGCTGTCATATATGAAGAGATTTGATACTACGGCGAGAGCAGCAAAGACTTTGAGGCGGCCGTACTCTAAAACTATCAATTTTACAAAAAAAACGGTTTGTTAAGGAATATAGGAAATTTTATCTAGTTTAATTCGTAAATAGATACTTTTATCGCAGAATCAGCCAGAAAGGAGATATTTTAAAAAAGCTGTTGTTTGACGCCATTTTTCAAATGGCGGCAACTTGCCGTTCAAATTTGAGGTGGCAAAAGTTGATTTTCGTAAAGAGCACCTCGAATCTATGAGATTACGAATTTTCAGAATTCCCGGAGTACTGTACCGGCAACAGCCTTTTTTGCACCAAATGACTGGACTACCTGGGGGAAAAGACTTTATGGTAATGAATGAAAGCAATTTTGGATATCACCATGTATCACCAGGAGGTGGGGTCCAAACATCATCAAAAAATGGACAGGCACTTGATCATTATTACTTGAGATTGAGAAGTGATTTTTACCATCACTGAGTTGGTTTAGGATGGGTCTAAATCCAGTAATGTCGCACACGGATACGCACGTGCACTACAAACGACGGGCGGAGACACAAAACGCCCGAAGCGGGGGCCCCACTGTGATTTATTGCGCTTCTGGCGGGAGGGGGAAATAGGATAATTTAATTAATTAAATTAAGTTCGGTGATGCCCCGACTTACGAGCGCCAAAGAATCGACTCGTTGCCTCGATATACGAGAAAAATTCGATATACGAACTTTGATCGAGTAAGAGTTTACAGGGCGAATATTAATGGCAAAATGAAAATGTGAAAAGTTTCGTCAGTTGTAGGAATGATTTTCCTACCTTAGAATATTTTGGGTTTTTATGCTAGTAGTACATTATTCATAGTTGCAAGAGGGCGTCCATTCGTCCATTAATCATGTGAGGTTTTAGGAAAAGGGGGTTATTGACAAAAGTCACGAAATATCACGTGGCAAAGGGAGGGGTTATAGTAAGATATAAGTATAGTGGTTTATTTTTTAATCAGAAAATTTTACTTTAATCTCACTATAATTTTGAATATCACCGCATATCACCAGGGGTGTAGGAGAGTTCAAAAATCCTTAAAAATTTATCACGTGATTTATGGGCCCCCCTTATCGAGAATATGTTAACGTTTGAAATTTTGACTATATATTAATATTGTTGTACGGTTATATACACGTATGTTGATTTCGTGATTTTTTTGCTTTTTATGCATTCACAAAATATTATTTACTTTTATACCAAATGGGTTCAAAGAAAAGGTCTCTTGAAAGCGTGAAATTTATGGAAATTGAATACATAGATATGTATTGAATAAAAATATATGATTCAGAGTATAATTCCAGCTAAGAGCCTTACAATAATAAGTTTGCGGATAAAAAAACAACCAAATTTTTTTTGTCCAACGAACCATGTCCAAGTCATTCTTACAATACCACGAATGGTTAGGTAAAAAACAATAAATAAACTAATAAATAGTAAGTTGATTTTATTATTCAAAAAAAACACAGTGCTGAAAGAAGGATTGCTCCGAGATGCGAGCAATTCGACATACGAACGAATTAAACTCGTATGTCGGAGTACAATTGTATATCATTCGTAAGAATCCGTTCATTAATCACGTGATCAATTTTAAAAAACAGTGTCTAGAAAAAATCGTAACATTTTTGAAATTCTCGATTTTTTTTTGGATTTTTTCATTAAATTTAAGTAAAAAATAAATACACGTGATATTTTACTAATCTCCCCCTTTGCCTTGTAATATTTCCTGATTTTTTTCTGTCAAAAAGACCTCACGTGATTAATGGACGTCGCCTTTGCAAGGTGTTTTGCAACTTGTATGCAATTCGTCTAAAATTTATATTCGATTCCGTAATGTAATGATGTTTCCAAATACTTAACTTTCTATTTGCGAGTGCTCCATCGTACTTTCTCTATTTAACGACAATTTGCCATTTGCCATCGATAAACTTTACAACCATAAGGAAATAATTTACAATGCCCAAACAAATATTTTTTCCCTATTTATCGCCTGTGCGTTAAGATTATTTATTTATTACCATGCGTCCAAGGTTTGAATTTGTTATTTTATGTAATACATTGAATTCTTAATGAATTATGACCTCTACAGAATGTTATCGTTGGACAGAGGCATGCAATGATAAAGTACTGATATTAAACTAGACTTAAAATTCAATTTTGGACATGGTTGTAAATGACATTTGACAGCAATGTGTAATGAATTTTGAAAATCTTACCTTTTTATTGCAGAAACTGTTGTAATTAATCACAAAACACGTTATTATTCTAGACAATATTAGAATATGATGTATTTTATAAGAATTTAATATTAAAATATGATATTTATTGCACTTTACACACAAGACGCGTCCATTGCAAAACATTGCGGCAGACATTTGACTTTTTGTCAGTTGTGCAAACAACATAAAATTAAAAATTTCAAATTGTCACACAAATTTAATTTAAAATATATTCATTCAAAATAATTATTATTACTATTTTATTTTAACTTTACGTTCCTGATTTATTTAAACAAATAATAACGTTACAATGTTATCTGCAAGCTTAACGGCACGGACGGCGCCGTTATAAATATTTAACGGCGACAAAATCAAATTAATTAAAAAAATACTATTTTATCATAAATCGAGCAAGTATTTATATAATTTTAATTGTTTTGTTGGAATTTATATAAATTATAATAAAAAAATCAATTTACGTCAATTTTTAAATGTACCTATGGGTTTTAACGAATGCCTAATATGATAATTCAGGCGTTAATAGTAAAATTATAATAATGATAATAATAATAATTATTATTATTATAAATGTAAAATCACATTTAATTTACTCCTTTTTTCTTGTTTATAGTTTACTTTATATTTTATATCGTTAACGCACACCGTTAATAAAGCCGTTGGGAATTAAAATATAATTTATCTAATAGTTAAAATGTTGAAATTCATAAATTAAACTGGTCTAGCTTATGTTAAATAGTATTTACAAATGGTTTACTGATTTTTGTAATTGATAAGTTAATTTATTTCTATACTGTAATGGATTGTCGTTGTCATTAAAATTCCGTTAATTGAAAATTATTGTTTATAATTTTACGCGCATTTGATAAGAATAAATAAATGAATTTTATTCAAACAGTGTTTAGAGACATCAAGCATTTTAATAAAGATTTATAAAGATCAAATTAATATAACTCTAATTATTTTTTTAATTCTTCAAATTAACGGATCGTTATGTTGTCTGCCTGCAGTAGATGTTTATAAATAATTTTAATAACAAAATGAAAATATTATTTAATTAAAGTACTATTGGTAATTATAAATGAAATTTATTAACAATTACAAACTGCATTTAATTATATTAATTATATTAAAATAACATTCAAATATTTTTTTAAATATTAAAGTTTACAGAACGTTGTATGCCTGTCTGTCAAATATGTTTATAACATAATGGCGGTATTATGAATTAATTTATTTATATTCATAATACTATTGATTATCGCGTAATTATGAAAGTTTTGTTCTATCTTTGAATCCTAATTTGAATTTGAATATAAATTATATTTAAATTTCGTGCCATAAACGTTTATGCAACCGGCAACAAAAATGTTAAAAGTTATAGGTTATATCGAAATAAGTGGTAAGATAAAGTGGATGATAATAATGGGTGGATATTAAAGGTATAAATAAAATGTACTATTTATATTATATTTGGGAGTTCGTCCCTGTTTCCGTGTTTCATGTTTCGTGTATCGAGAGAGAGTCGTCGTCGTGGTCGTCGAGGAGACTTGGCTTTAACTGGCGTGCACGTGCATTTCAGAGCTCCGCAATATACGATGACCCGGTATTATACGCAAACGCAACACAGCTATTCGTATTGTACTTGTGAACTTGCTTATGAATAAAATATAAAACGGGGCTCAAGAGACGCCGCCATAAAAATAAGAACATAACGACCAACGACCATATCCTCTCTTCTTCTCGGAGGGATTAACTTTAACTCGCAACCTCACATTCCTGAGACTTCTTCTTGCTTCGGATTGCTTGGCTTTTTATTATTGTGCTGTTGTGTGCACAGGTGTGCTCGTTGTTGCCCACGATGGCCATTGTACAGATTTCTAAATTATATTAACAACGAAATAGAAAAATATAATATTTGCTTCACCATTATAAATGATAATAATCCCTTACTTTACCAACTAGATGTAAATAGCCTTAGTAACAAATTATCAACTTTTCAATTTTTTAATATAGAATTTAATTATGCCATCACGCCCCATTATATCAAACTTTTTACGAATGTTTGTTGAGACTAAAAAAATAACCAATTAGTTACCACCGTTCGATTTCCAACTGATATCTTAAGTTTTCAAAATCGGGACCGAATTTTGTTGTTGTGAAAACGTGGACGAGCAATTCAGCACTTTTTTGTTTTTAATTTGATTTTAAAGAAACTGCTTGGCTGATCGTGGTACAAAACTGACTAGTCCTTACCGAGTTACATCGAGGACAAATTTTACCTCACACATTTGTTTCAATTTTGTTCTCAAACGATCCAGAAGAAATTGAAGCCTTGTGATTAATATTAATGTATTTGATGTCAAACGATTCAGAATGACATGCAACGATGAATAATATAATCTTTTTACAGAATCTTTTGCGTTACAGATTTTCTACAAGACACGTTGTAATTCATAATACCGCCGTTTGTTATAAAAATTAATTCATACTACCGCCGCCATTTTGTTATAAAAATTAATACATAACACCGCCATTTTGTTATAAAAATTAATTCATAATACCACCATTTTGTAATAAAATAATTATGGTTAGCAGTTTAAATAATTATAATATATAAATAAATATAAAATAATTATGGTTGGCTTTCTGAACCTGAACAGTAGTTTTATTATTCTGATCCATTGGATCCTGTTTCTTTCTAAAGATAAGCCTGAAATATTTCCGAGAAGTTCCGATTGTGCGTTCCCAAAAATTCCATTCCATTCGGTTGCTTCATCCGATCTCGTCCGATTTCATCCAAATCGACGACAAAGCAAAAGCAAAGGCCAAATAATAATAATATAATATTCGTATGAACACGTGTTCATTTCGTCAGAGGACGTCTCTCTCTTCTCTCTTCGGAGTTCCCTTGAATTTTGACCCATACGCCACGATGAATACAAAATTTATATAATACACACAATAACTGAACATTTTTGTTCAAAGTAACAAAAAAATGTATATATATATACGTAATTATAGGTAATTTAATTACCTTTCTAATGATATATAATAATAATAATATTTAATTAAATTATAACAAAATAAATAAAATTATAAGCCAACACGATGAGGGGTGCCTTATGAAGATTTTGATTTCAAAGATTAATGAATTATTTTTTCAAAATTTTGTTCCAACATATACAAGTTGTTAAATACAGATTTATAGATAATTTTATTAAGTTTTTAACGATATATCATAATACATTAGTATAAAAATGAATTTTATCAGAATCATGCCAAATGTAAAAAAAATGTAACCAATGAAATCCATCAATGGGTGACGAAATTTTGAACTTACTATATTTTTCTTAATTAATTTTGTTTGAAAAGTTATGAAACGTAATATATAGGTTTATAGATAATTTTATAAACTTTTAACGATATATCAGTAACCAATGAAATTCACCAATGGCTAACTAAATTATAAATTTACTAGTATTTTCTTATTTAATTTTGCTTGAAGAGATATAAAACGTTATGAACAGATTTGTAGAATATATATATATATATATATACTTATAAATTATGTATATATGTATAAATAAAATTATGACTTCCATTAAATTCATGATTTCTTTATTTATTTCATTATGCATTAATTTCCATTGTATTTCTTCTACAAAATCTAATTTTTTTTTTTTCTTTTTTCCAGAATTCAGACAAAAGCCCGCAACCCAATGGTGAGCGACAATTGTCCTGCTAGTTTCTAAGAACTTCATCAAAAATTGTTCGTGTGAGAAAGAATAAAATACATTATCGATTATATCAATCATCGATAAAGCTGTGTGAACTGAAAATAGTTATTCGTTATGGCAGAATTCGAGTGACCTTTATTATAAATATATTATATTTGTTATTTTATTTTAGAATTTATATTTTTTATAATTTGTATAAATATTAGAGATTTTATTATCTTAAGTGGATAAATGATGATATGGATGTGTGTGGAAAATTGTGTTTGCTTATTTTCAATTAGTTTTAATAATAATTTTAAAAAGTTGGCGCATTTGTAACAATTGTTTTGTATTTGAAATTGTAAACTGCCAATACTCTTCCTCATTGTAAATATTAAGTTGTAATTTACCAACTGCAGTAATACCCCAGGATATATATATATATATATATATATATATATATATTATATATAGGGTATTACTGTCCATTATCCTTTTACCAATTTCTTTTCTATTGTTACTGTGTACATAATAATGTTCGATTTGTGAATCCCTTCCCCCAAAAGTGTGTCGATATTTATATTTTTACAGAACAAATGGTCCCGACTTGGCTGTGCTGTATAATTCTGTATTATGTGCACATAAACTTTTCTTATGTGCGTGAAGAACACATTATTGAAATGACATGTATGCGTCTATCATTATTATTATTATTTTAACATGGAAGACCATTTAATGTAAATTGTTCTGTGATTTAATAGATTACTGTACAAAATGTATAGAAATATAAAATATTACTATTATGATCATATGATAAAAATAATTAAATAAAGAATTAATAAATGATAAGTTATTGTTTTGCTGCTTGGATTTTCAGGAATAATTATCAATGATAATCAAATATAGAAATTTGAATTGTAGAATTGCCCCATTAATTTAATTATAATTATACCGAGTTGCTGTAGAGCTTTGTAATGTTAGAAACTATTACAGTTTATTTAATTTTGAACAAATTTGCCAAACATACTAATCATTTTAGACAAGTTACAAAAGATATAACAAATAAATACATAAATCTTAGTTCATTTTCTGGATTTTAAAGTATACCAAGTTGCTTCAAGTACGTAGACAATATTATAAACAAAATAATTTTGTACAAATTGTTCTAATACTGCATTTGTATGAGACTTAACATTTAAAAGTTACAACGAATACAATAAATAAATAGACATTTAAAGACTTTTGCATAAATTGTCTATTTTTAAATGCTGTTTTTAAGAATACCAAGTTGTTCTAGAACATTATAATATTAGACAGTATTAAAGATTATTAAATTTTGAACAAAATTGCCAAATATTTCGTTTTAATTAAAGAAACGTTTCAAAAGTTACAAGAGACAAAGTATAGTCAAACAATTGACTATATATTTTATTAAACTGTGATGTATATTACATTTTTTATTGTGATTTTAAAGTATAACGAGTTGCTGTAAAGCATCACAATGTAAGACATTGTTTAAGATTGTTAAATTTTGAATAATTTTGCTGAATATTTTGTTAACATCAGACAAATCGTTTAAAAGTTACAAAAGATCTGATTAAAGAGATGCACTATCACAAAAATTGTTTTGGTTTCAAATACTGTTTTAAAGTATATCGAGTTGTTTTTGGACATTATAATATTAAACAGTATTAAAGATTATTACACTTTGAACAAATTTACCAAATATTGCATTTAGATTAAAGAAGATTTCAAAAGTTACAAGAGGCAAAGTATAGTCAAACAAATAACTAGGTATTTTATTGTAATGTATATTATATTTTTTATTGGAATTTTAAAGAACACTGAGATGTTGTAGAGCATCATAATGTCTTACATTTTTATAGATAATTAAATTTTGAATAAATTTGCTGAATATTTTGTTAACATCAGACAAATTGTTTTAAAGGTTACAACGGATACAATAAATAAATGCACATTTATATGGGCTCATGAGTTAGAACTTAATGCAGATTATTCAATTTTCAATAAACTTTCAAAACATGTTATTTGCTTTCAACAAATAATTTAAATGTTATAAATCAATTAATAAAAAATGAGTGTAGTTCTAACATTTAGGTATAAAAATCTTAGCAATAACTCAATTATGCACTCAAATTTTAATTCAAACAACCCTTAAATATGCTACATTGTTCACAAGATGTAAATTGTAACCTCTAGCAAAAAATGTTAACACAAAACAATTCAAAACATTTTAAATGAATAATTTAAGTGTATAAGTGTATAAATAACAATCACACTATCAAAATTATACAGTTTATTCAAAACTTAATTATAAAAACATATAAACTCTTATTAATTAACTTTTCAAGTCTGTCGTCACAGCCAAACTTTCTGGTATTATCCTAGCAACTTTTCTAGGCTGTTTAATTAAAGTATTCGGACACTGAACTTCTGTCCAACTAACAGGTACCATAGGTACCCCGGCAGGGCTCATAGATGCAACAAACACCTAGCTCATTTTCAGCTGTTGTCAATTGATAACAATGTAATTCTGTAATCGGCAGCTGATAAAACAATTAAGGAGGATATATGTTAAGGTAAAAATTAAGGTATTTGTAAAAGTAAAGGATACAACTCTAGCTAAATTATGTCCCCGGGTCGTACACATTTATATATGTCAACTCTGTCTTTTTCTGTAGCTCTGACGTCTTCTTTACGTAAAATCCCTCTTAGGTAAAAGATTTAAGTGAATCAATGCAGCATGTGTTAAAATTTGAGTGCAAATGTAGTTGTACATACCTATAGCTTCTGGACAATGTAGTATCACCGATACATATTATATTACAACGAGCTACCCTTTGATTTACAATCATTACTTTGGCTGTGACAATGTCTCCTGGTGCAGGCACAATACTTTGACCGACTAATGATTGCACTTCTATTGTTCGATTCTGCAAACATAATTGGTAAATAATGGAATAAAACTATGTTAATCTAGTTCAATTATTATATTTACCTCTTTTTCTATAGTTATATTGACAATGCCAGCTAATTTGGAATAAATGTATCCCTGACGTTCATATGTGCCATCTCCTGAAATTGTTTTGTCGTCACACAGACACAACCTTTGTCCAGGTAAACATATTAGATTATTTTTGTCCATGACTACAACCTAATTATTTCTTAAATTTTATATTAATACTATGACACTGCAAAGGAATTGTTTTATTTGTTAGACTTGTGGATTGCATTTAAATTTTGAGGTTAGATTTTCAAATAACAGAAGTACCATCTAGCAACATTTGTTGAAACTAAATGGTTCATTTCCATAATATAAAAACCGCTTAATTTGAAAATTTATAATTCAGAAATAGTTTATTATAACTTTACCGCAAATTTTAAATTTGTTGTACATTCTAGAAAGTTTTGTATAAACAAATATTCTCTATTACAAATGTATATATTTTTTCATAAATTAATATCTTCTATGTACAAATTAATTTAGTTACAATTGTTAATTTTACTGTTGCTTAGATCATAATTTTATTCAAAAATATTGTTTAGTATTTAATTCAAAAATTTAAACACTAACTTAGTAATAATGATACAATTTTATTATAAAATATCACATCAATCACATTGTTGATAACAAAACAATATAAAAAGTGAATAAATTTGTGGAAATTAAATATTTTTTAAAAATAAGAAACATTTTCCATTCCTTCAGGCATATATGTGAGATTTGACTCATCCTTATGACGCATGTTATATCCTTTTCCATATCCTAAAAACCAACACAAAATATTAAAACATTTTTGAAAATAGTTCTATAATTATTATAAAATTCAAACCTAGCTCTTTCATAAGTTTTGTGGGAGCATTTCTTAAATGTAATGGCACTGGAGGTAAATTTCCACGACAATTTTCAATAGAGCTGCCACATCTAAAAATATTAGTATATAAATATGTATATATATTTTAATACCATGGGTATTACGAATGCATCTTAATTATTACTTACTCCAACATTGCTCTATAAACTTCCTGGCTTTTTGGAGCCCTAGCTAGATAAACAGCACATTGAGCAAGCAATACATCACATTCCGGCATTCCAATAAGTTGTGCACCTTGAGCAGCAGCAACTGCTAGCGACAATGCATGAGGATCAGCTAAACCTGAAATAATTACATTATTTTCCAAGGTAACATTTGAATGAGTTGAGTTAATAAACCTATATCTTCGCTTGCAGCACGCATCAATCTGCGAGCAATAAATCTAGGATCATCGCCTCCCTTTAACATCCTAGTGCACCAATAAAGAGCAGCGTTATCATCTGATGCTCTTATAGATTTGTGCAATGCTGAAATTGTATCGTAGTGCTGATCACCTTTACTGTCATACAACATGTGAGACCTCTAAAAGAGAAATATAATATGTATTTACTGTAAAGTAATTTAAAATTATCTTAGGTACCTTTATGCCATCTTTGATGTTTTCAACAGTCATCAAACTAGGTTTAGACTTGTCACTAGTTTCTTTTAAAGATTGTACAGCCAGCTGTAAACTGTTTAAAGCTATTCGTGCATCTCCATCACACATTTCTGCCAACCATTTTATGGAAGCTCTTTCAACTAGAAGACTATAAATATTATAAGGTATTTATTTACACAATTGCTTTGTTTTGGCACATACTTAGCATTTGAATTAACATCTTTAGAATTTTCAATTATCACAGCTTTATATGCTCCCAGAGCCCTTGTTAATATTTGCATTAAGTTATCAACTTCTAACTTTTGTAAAACAATAACACGACATCTGCTTAGCAAAGCGTTGTTAAGACTGAAAGATGGGTTTTCTGTTGTAGCACCTATCAAAGTTATAACACCTGACTCTACGTGAGGAAGAAACGTATCTTGTTGAAGCTTGTTAAATCTGTGAATTTCATCCATGAACAATATAGTACGTCTTTTGAACTTCTGTTCGTTTTTTGCAACTTCTATTATTTTTTTAACATCATTCACACCAGCCATTGTTGCAGATAATTTCACAAATCGAACTGATTGAGATTGTTTGCACTTGCTAGCAATTATATGTGCTAAAGTAGTCTGGAATAAAAGAACAATAACGAGAATGGTAGACACTAAGTTAGTATTTTGATGTTTTTACTTTTCCACAGCCTGGAGGTCCCCAGAGTATCATACTAGGTATCTCTGTCTTTTCAAGCAATGTTCTTAAAACCATACCGCTTCCCAGGACATGTTGTTGTCCTATGTATTGGTCTATACAGTCTGGACGCATAATTTCAGCTAGAGGTTTTGTTAAATCGCATTCCGGAAGCTTCTTTTTATTGATCTCCTTGATTTCTGGCTCTACCTAATAAGACAAAACTCTGTGAGCCATAACTATACCTAATAGAATACAGTTTGTTAGTAGAATTTGTTACCGGTTGTGAATCTTCATCATTATCATCGTCATCATCATCACTCAGCTGAATTACTTTATTTGTTTTGAAGAAGTTAGTGCCTTGTACCCCATTATTTGTATCCTTTACCTTACGTTTGTTATCAAAAACAGGAGATTTTCTGCTTGTACTTGTACCATCATTTTCCTTGAACCGTTTTTCAGGCGCTTCTAAAGTATGACTTCTTCTTTTATTTTTGTCATTCATTGTAGGTTCCTCCTGAGTGTGTAGAAAAATACATTTTTCAACGTGAATTTCTATATTTTCTGCGACTTCTTTATTACAAACTGGACATTCCATTGTAAATAAATTGCTAAAAAAAATAATTATTTAAATTTCAAAGAACCATCTTCATGCAACTGTTGACAGACAGTAAAACGTAATGCCAACATAATTAACTGTCAAAACATTTTGGCGGGATAGTTGCATTATTTGAATTCGTATTTTGATCTTTTTTATATTACGAATGATTGTTTGTAAAAAGAATAAAAGCTAAAT
>NW_020537737.1:0-15068 GCF_003426905.1 Ctenocephalides felis | reverse complement strand
ATTAATAACTATAATTATAATCTATACAAAAAATAAATTTTATAAATGCTCTGTATAAGTTTATTTTGAATCTCCACGTTTTAAATAAAGCCCCTGGTTTTGTTCGGAAAAAAGTTAATATAACATAATATTTTCTATATATAACATAATATTTTGTATATGCACAACTATAGTACATACTTTTAGTGCTTTTAGCTTTTAAATATACGAGGTCTGTTCAAAAAGTACCCGGAATTTTCGTTTTTTCAAAAAAATATTTATTTATTCGTCTACATTAATGTGGTCCCCTTCAAAGTAGTCCCCCCCAGATATAATACATTATGCCAGCGTTTTTTCCAATTTTCGAAGCACCCTTGATATTCACTTTTTGATATGTCCTTGAGCACTCTCGGCGATTTTCTTCAATCGAGGAAAAACCGCCGTCCTTTCATGGGTCTCTTCAACTTTGGGAATAGGAAAAAGTCACACGGAGCCATATCTGGGATTTTTGCACTTTGCAACACTTATTTCATTTTTTACGCAAAATTTAATACAAATTCTTGACTTTTCATTCTTCCATTGTAAAAATCGCCGAGCTCAGAAAAACACGTCGAACCTTAGCGACTACCACAGACAAAGTAAACAGTGAATATAGCTGAAAATTTCATCATAACTTTAGGGGCATGTATACCAACACAATAAAAAAATTTTGACAATCAGACACTCCAGACCCGCGAAATTTAATTATTAGTAATTCCGGGTACTTTTTGAACACACCTCGTATATAGTACATCCAGTATAAATTTTTATAAGTAGACTATCAATATTGGGAGATAACGAGGTAAATGTGACAAAATTTTGTAAATTGCCAAAAAACTTGTATAATTTGTTGAGAAAACAATGGAATAAAGCTGTTTTAGTTGAATGATGGCTAGAATATTAGCCTAAACGTTGCGGATTTTAAAGAAACTTGAATCCTTAAAGGAATTGAGAACTTTTGTAATCTTTTTAAGATTTAGGAAATCGTTATATGTATATATATATATTATACATATATGTGTGTGTGTGTATGTGTATGTGTGTGTAAATATACGTATATATACAACCCTCCTTATAAATACATTAAATTGTACTTAATTTGTCAAGTCTTGAATTACAAAGGGATTAATATGGAAATAGAATGAATTAACACTTCAAAGTCTTAAAGACTTTACGATATCTTAAATTTAATATCTAAAGTAACACACAAACACACACACACACACATATATATATATATATATATATATATATATATATAAGAAATTATATCATGGATGCCAAAGTCCAATCGTCAATTCTGTGCAATAGAATTTTTTCCCACAAAATTTTAAACTAACTTTTTAAATTTAAAAAAAATGGGACCTTCAAAAACAATTTACAAAGTAATATCTATTATATATCTACATATATATTTTGGCCCATGTGATATTTAAAACAAAATAACATTTCAATAAATAATCTGATACCTATCATACATTTTGAGTAATTTAAGAAAAAGTAAAAAAATGTACCCTGAGAGTACTTAGAACAATACTAAACATATCAACTTCGAATTTGAAACTAAATTTTGAGACGAAGTTTATTAACAACAATATATATTAAATTTATTAAATACCATTTATTAAAAAAATTAAATACCATTCTGCAGATAATTCATCATAGTATGATCCTACATTACAATATTAGTAAGTTTTTATACAAATTTTTGAGAAATTTGATAACAAGTGAAAAATATGTACTCAAAGAGTACTAGAATGATGGTGAAAATATTAATACTGAAGTTGAAACTAAATTTTCCAGTAAATTTTGTTCATAACAATATATATAATATTACACCATTAATTAGATAATTTATTTAAGTTTAATATGCATTAATAGATTTTCTTCTAATAGATCTGAAGTACTTTTATAAAAATTTTCGTGTTATTCATTAAAAAACTGCAAAAATATGCCCAGAGAGTACTAAATTAACACTAAAAATATCAAATTCGAATTTTAAATTAATTTTGAAATAAATTTAGTTAATAACAATATATGTTATTATACTATTTTAAAGATAATTTATTACACAATACAATAATCCTACATCACAATATCAGTATGTGTTGAACAAATTTTTTGATATAAATGAATCAATCAATGAATGAATAAAAACTAAAAAAATGTACTTAAATCAAGGGTAGGTAAAATGTTTAAGTATTTTTTTTTAAATAAATTTTGTTAGAAACATCAAATAAATAATCACACCAATATTTGTCAAATAATTAAATAAACTCTTTAAAAAATTAACCAAAAATAAAAAATAAATGCCCGTGCATCAAAAAGCATTTGCTTACTTCTAGTAGTTAACTTTGTTTAAATAATAAATTTCTTAACTATAATTTGATGTACCTAAAAATGAGTAATTAACTCTCAAATATAATAATAGTTCATATTTACCATTTTATGGCTCTACGATATTTGTTTGTCCTTTATAATTAGCGGTCTGATGCATTATTTCGTTGTACAAATTAATTTATTGTACGGGTTTATATGAATTTTGCCATTATAGATTAATAATGGGAACTTTGGCTGCCCTAATTAGCAATTAATCTGCTTAGAAGTTGCCCGTAATTATCACATTTAATCTAATTTCAGTTAAATGACGTCGGATTCATTATTCATGCACCCATGTGCTCTGCCAGACGACAAACGCAATTATGGCAATTATTCGCAACAGTTACAACAATTAAAAGATATACACATTTATATACATACATATATATATATATATATATATATACATACATACATATACATACATACTGCCAAAAAATTATCGGCTTCAAACCTGGTTGTTAGAGCCTCGTAGAAGGACTTTATGCAAACATTCCTCATTTAATTAAAAATTAAACTAGTGGGGTTTATGGCATTGTGCCTTAAGGCAAATTGCTGGAACTTCCCATACCGTAATGAAATATTCGAGAAGTTTTAAACGTTTTCAAATATATTATTACAAATACTGTAACTTTCATTATTTTTGCTATCTTGTTATATCTGAGCAAATCAAATGTAAATCATAAATCAATTAATTTATCTTCAGAACATTACAATCGTCATTTCATTTCGAATTCAATTTCAAAAAAAATAGTTGCCTAATTTGCACAAAATTGAAAAAGTGCTCCCGCATAGTCACAGTCTAAACGCATTTACAAAATAATTCTGTGCAATATTTTCACTTATACTGTGCTTAGCTTGGCGGCATTTTTACATTTTCATTCAATAGTTTTTACAAAATTGGAAAAGTGCTCCGGTACAAAAACAGTCTAAACGCACTTGGGTGAACATTAGCACCAGAGTGGCGATTAGACTGTGCTTAGCCTGGGTCATTTTTTGAATTTTTAATTTAAAATTACAAACATATTCTATGGCAAATAAAAAAAGATGTAATAATTTTTTATCCTCAAAAGCAATTGTTTTGTCAATACAAGCAGAAAGTTTTTTAGATCATTCAAATCGGACGCTTAGTTCACTCAAAAACTAGCATTTTTTGCACAATTAGCTCTGTATCTTCGAAATGGCGAGACCTGTCTTTGCCAAAAACTAATCATCTCTTCTCCAAATCACTACAAATTGAATGTTTTTTAGATCATTCAAATCCGTTACTCCGTTCTCTCAAAAACTTGATTTGTATTTTCTGCACGCTTTGCTCCGTATCTCCGTAACAGCTGGACCTGCCTTTGCCAAAAACTAATCAGCACATCTCCCTATCAATAGAAATTGATTGCTTTCTGAATTTTTCAAATTAGTTCATCCATACGCCCGAAATTGTCGACGAAAAATTGTCTCCGTACACACACACACATCAATTTTTTCTGAGGTATGCCAAAATGTTCAGAAACCTCTGAAACGTAAAGATATGCACAATTTTCATTTTCGATTTTCGGTCCATTACTATACCTTCCATATAAGAAGTTAATTATAGATAATTCAAATGTGTTTGAGAAAATTTAATTGGAAATCGCATTGCTAAAATTTAATTGAAAGTGAAAACTTTATTTTTGAAATAAAAAGTTGGAAATTTAATCTAAATATCTAAATATCCAAATTCCGATTATCGGGAAGTTTTTGCAACTTGCCTTAACGCAAAATGCCACTTTCAACTAGTTTATTTTAACAGTGACATACAAACACTATACTTTGAATTGTTTAAATATGTTATAAGAAATTTTTTCAAGGATAAAATTTTGTTTCAAGTTTTTACTAACTTTTTCAAAGTTTTTTTTTAGAGAAATGCCTTTAAAGTTTCTATTTATTCCTAAGGGTTTTAAAATCATAATAGCTACTTAACTATAATTAATATAAGCAATTTAACAGTGTTATTTAATATATGTAAACACTTATTAATAAATTTATAAATGCATCTGTATATACAAATAGATTTAACAAAGTTTACCGAGTTTTTATCTCTCATAAACTACCAGGCGTATTCCGGTGCGGGCAAATGCACTTTAACCCGGAGCGAGGCCTCGTTCCAGGTTAAGTGTCAATTTAGCCTACCGGTAAGAAAAACAATTATGATTACGATTTATTTATTTAATATAATTATTTATACGTACAGAGTGTTTCTGAACTCAACGGGGTAATAATATTGATCGTAATTATTATGAAAAAAATTAGATGAAAAATTATTTAACGAAGTTATGAGCTTTATGAGCAACCTAAAGCTTTGGTAACAATGTGATCAAATTTGGGTTATTGTGGTTGATTTTTATTACTTTTGTTTATATAAACATTAGATCAGTAATCGTAAATAACGTTTCTAGAACATTGGTCAAAAATAATGACACAATTGCCCCGAGTTTTCAAGAATTGAAACATTTTGTTGTAGTATAAATTTAAAATTAAATACTTTGAGCGACCTTCCACTAAAAAAGAAAGCACTGAAGTGTGTTTGGAAGTTTATTGAAATTTTATCGGATTTAATCAGAATGTAAAGTAGTAAAATATTTGGTTTTGTAATAAAATTGTAATAAAAAAAATGAGCAAAAAAATAAAAACCTAAAGAAAAACATATTCATAAAAATTAACCTTAAACTCAGAATTTCGAAATTTTTATAATTTTTTCATAATAGTTACGATCAATACTATCACCTTTCACTATGTTTCGGCTTGACGTTGAGTTCTGGGACACCCTGTGCGAACAGCGTTTTTCAGATGATGAAAGATATATGATAAAATGTTCTACATGCATCCATCCAATTATATCAAAAAGGTTTCAGTTAAAAACGATGACTTTACTAAATTTGCAAATGTCTGGATTTGATAGAGATGATACTAGACGACTAAAGTATTTAAAATCAACAAATATACATTCAAATGTATATATTTGAACTGCAATATAAAGTGTATAGGGACAAAAATAATAAATATAAACTAATATGTAGTAACTTACTATACAAAAAATTGATATTACTTAAGGGGGCGTCTATTAATCACGTGAGGGTTTGACAAACAATCAGGAAATATCATGTCTAGTAATATATCTCGTTTATTTATTTTTTACATAAATTTTTGGAAAATTCCAAACATTTTTGTAAAAATAAAAAAAAACTACAATTTTTTCTCCTTTTTAAAACTACAGGTGATGTTTGGTAAGGAGGAAGGGGGAGGTGGGTAATTTTGAATATCGCCAAGGGGGGGGGGGAGGTCAAAAAAATCTCTAAAAAATCGGTCACGTGATTAATGGACGCCCCCTTATAATTATTTATTCTGTCTTTATACATAATTTTAAGAGATTTTTTTAAGAACTTAAGAACTTTTTATCACATCATCGATATGATATTTCAAAATGTCACTTACACGTGGCTTAGTCTATACAGCAGAAAAGGATAAAATATTACATATATATATATATATATATATATATATATATATATAAATATATAAATTCTATAACTTGTGCAATTTTGTAAAATACGATTCTAGAAAGCAATTTCTCTTAGCGAAACCTTATTTAACGTTTATTGTACTTTGAAACCACTTCATAAAATGAAACTCTATCAAATGTACTACAAACATACACGAACACACACACACACATATATATATATATATATATATATATATATATATATATATATTAAATATATTTAATATGTTTCTAGCACGCCACATGAAATATTAGATTAAAATAATTCTATCCCAATACTTCTTATAGAAAAAACAGACAGACATACACCCACATACACACACACACACACATATATATATATATATATATATATATATAAAGATTTTCAAATATCGAAACTAAAAGCGTTTGTCTTTCTTCAACAAAATATTTATTTAATATATATTTTTTTCTAACAGTTTTGGGAATATAGGATGTCTTTTCCTATAGGAGCTCTATTCATAACAAATACAAAAAATTACTGTACCTTTATGCAATTATTTAATTTACTCTTTTTCTTTATAACTAAATATTTTTTTGAATAAAACAATCAACAAAACTCGAAACGCACCAAAAACTTTGAAAATTTATCTTCATTCTACTGAGTTTCTTCTAATACTAAAATTTTCACTATTGAAAATCAATTACTAACATCCTAGGACTTAATATCGTGCATCACTGATATCAACTGTTATTTGCAAATATGAATAAATATATATTTTTAATTCATGATAAAAATAACTATTTTTGTGGTTTAAAACCACAAAGAAAAACCTTTCATACTAAACTCTGCTATTGCATCCTAATTTAATTTAACCCATGGGCGGATTTGGGAGCTCCCATTTGGTTGATAAAAAATTGCTATAAATATATATATATATACACACACACACTTATATATATATATATATATATATATATATATTGTGTATCCATTATTATATTAGCGATTGATTTAAATCTCTAATCGTGTGTGCGCAGACTGAATAATGTATGTAATATTTTCGGTACATTTCACCTGACTGTATGTGATTTTATAAATTTGCGGTGTCTAAAGAGACGACGAAGACGACACCCAAGAAATCCTTAAATAAATCGAGAAATTTTGCATTTACATTAAATTTCGACACTCGCTTTGGTAGGAGTTTGCTGAAGTAAAAATACTTGTATATCGAGTACGTTTTCACTTCAACGATTATAAATTTTTTATGTTTGTAGTTGTATTTGTATAATATATTGATTTTGGGTACATAAAAAAACTTAATATAAAATATTATATACATATTTTGTTTTAAATAGTCATCTAAATAAATACACATAACTTATTTTCTAACTAGCTTTTTGTATTCTTACGAGCTTTTCGTATAAATTCTAAATTGAAGTTTTGAATTATATTCTTTTAATCCTAATTGAATTTACATTTCTAACATGTTTTTGAACACATATGAAATATATAAAAAATCTAATACAATTACCTAAATTTTTTTTTATAATTAAATACGTAAGGGCATTTAGTACGGTAAAATGCACTTAACCTGGAACAACCCCTTGCTCAAGGTTAAGCGTCGGTTTAGCGCTTAGCCCTGGGAAAATATTTGCAAATACGTTTTGTTCAATTATTTTTATATTCTTGTATATATATATATATATATATATATATATATATATATATATATGTATGTATAATAATAGTGTATATAATAAATATAAATGTATATAAAGTCTGATACATTATTATTTGAAACATAATTCATTTCTTACACGACGAACGAAAAAAAACAGGGGCGTTAATAATTCCCAAAATCGTATTGGATAATATTTCACTGTACGATCAAATTTCTTATTATAATCTCAAAATCGTGTCTGTCGCCGATGGCTACTCGATTGATTACATTTAGAACAAAATTTAATAAAAAAAATTAATAGCCACATCATAAAAAAATTAAATATAGTTAATAATAAAATTAAATTTATATATTGTGCCTCACAAAAATTTAAGTATTTTATTAAAATCATGATTAAATCAAAATGACAATGCAGATTTGTAGTAATTTAAAATTTACTAATTTTAGTTTTACTAATCAGTCCCTTCCAATTCGTGGGTGAGTTAATTATTAAAGTTTACTCCAGGTAGTAGAATCTGGTTGTAGAAGTATATTCTAAATTTTCATTCAAATACGAAATGTTCGTAGAAGTTTGATTGAAAATCGTAAAACTAATTACATAAATTTAGTTGCAATATTGTCGATTGAAGTGCTTATGTCACAGTTAATCAGCTTTTTCCCTAAGGACTTACGTAACTTGTACGCAAATCGAAGAGGAAATGGATAATATACACACAAACACACATATATACTTTACTATATATATATATATATATATATATATTTATATATATATTATTTAAAGAAAATCCACCTTAATTTAGTACTTTTCCTGATAAGCTCCCTTTTGCAGGTGCTTTTATATGCAAGATTTTTGTCACAGTCGTAAATTTTTTATCAGAACCTCGTTTATGACGTTTTTTTATTTATTTACAACGTAAATAGCATTTTCGAGCTATAAAAAAACTCAAATCTTATGAAACATACATAAATAAACACACAAAAGTGCATGGAATAATTTCGTATGTAAGTTTAAGGTTGTGGGAAAAATACCTACAAGTAGAATTTTGTAAAAAAAATTATAATTTTAGTGTTTATTAGTGCAAACGATGTACTTATAAATAATGTGAATGATTTTAAAAAATGCAGCATGAAAGGTGCATTTTGTAAAATTCAATAGAAATTTTATATAAAGAGAAAAAAACAAGAGCAAATTGATACAATATTCAGAAAATGTATTTAATATTGTATGATAATCAAAATGAATTGTAGTAGTTCTCAAAGTACATACAGACATTTTGAGTAAAGAAATATTATATTCATTTTGAAAAATTGTCACACAAATGACGTATTTTATAAAAATCCTCTAGCAACTTTTGCGAAAGCAATTTAAAATGTCCCAGAGTTGGCGTGAGTAATTTTTTTAATCTTTCGTCTCATGCTAAAAATATCAGCAATTTTAGTTCAGATTTTCAGAGAGAACACGTTGAAAAATAATATACTCGTATTTAAAAGTTGTAACACGAATGTAGCATTTTATAATAATTATTGAAAGTAGTAAACGTGAGAGCAATTTAAATAACGTCCAAGTACAAGTTTGAAAAAATTATTAATATTTTAGTTTGTGTTAAAAATATCTGCAGTTTTAGTATTTGTTGCTCTAAAGAACGTGTTGTAAAATGATATACTCGAATTGAAAAATTGTAACATGGATGATGATTTTTTTAAAAATTCTTGAAAATTTTACATTTTTAGATAAAGCGAAAGCAATTTAAAATGAGTTTAAGCAAATATTGTTATATTTCGTGTTGTGCAAAATATATCATAAATTTCAGTATTTGTTGTTATTAGAAATATATTGGAAAATATTATATTGCAATTTAAAAGTTGTAAAACAAACGGTGTGTTTTATAAAAATTCTTGAAAATAATATAACACTAATATCAGAGGCGAGTAGAATTTTTTCTTCTAATTTCTTAAATTGATTTTGCTCGTCAGTAGAGTTTCTTATTTGTATTTTTTAAATAATTTTTGCTTACCAGTAGAGTTCTTTTTTGTGTTTATTTTCCAAATTATTTTTGCTTGCCAGTATAGTGAGATTTTTTTGTTTTCTTAAATCATTTCTGCTTGTCAGCAGATTTTTTCTTTAATTATTTTTGCTCGTCAGAAGGGTCCTTTTACTGCTTTTTTTTAATCAAATTTGCTCGTCAGTCGAGTTCTTTCTTTCTAATTTTTTAAACCGAGTTTACTCATCAGTAGAATTCTTTTTTTTCTATTTTGAACCAAAATTGCCCATCAGCAAAGTTTTTTTTTTCATTTTTAAAATCTTTGCTCGTCAGTAGAGTCCTTTTTACTGTTTTCTTCAATCGATTTTGCTCGTTAGTAGAGTACAGCCCTTAATTTTAGTTTTCCCCAATCGATTTTGCTTGTTAGTAGAGTTCCTAATTTCTATTTTCTTAAATCGATTTTGCTTATCAGTAGAGTCCTTAATTTTTCTTTTCCTAGATAAATTTTGCTTGCCAATAGAGTTAGTTTTTAAATTATTTTTGCTCGTCTGTAGAGTTCTTTCTTTTTGATCATAATCTAGTTCTTTCTTATTAATTTTATTAATCTAGTTTCATGAAATAACTTCGTTCCCGTTGTCGTTTTACACAGAACATATAAGCATGCTAACTAAACTATGTATTTAGTTGTAATACAATATTCAAGCTGGTTGTAAAGTTTCGTAAAATCCATCATCGGAATAGACTGGAGTTTAATCATATACCTAATATCCATATTGTGACAGAAATTCTGCATTAATGGAATAAATTCCATACCACATGACAACATGATCAATTCCACCGAAATGAATATTCTATTCTCATCTCAGGCATTTCCACCTGATGTTGTTTTTGTCGCCGGTGGAGAAATGTCTACGAAGAATGGGAAATTAATTCCAATTGGCATAATATTAATTACAACTGTCTTGTTTCTTGACAAACCGAATAAAAGACGAACTTCGAGAGGTCTATTATTAATAGATAATACTCTGGATAGATAGAGAGAGTATCGTTGTTCTGTAGTTAAGTTTATGTAATTACATCATGTGATCGAAGGGATTGTGTTCCAGACAGTTTTCGACACGAACTTCTGAAACTAATCAACAACTATCGTGGTAAAAGGACTCAAATACTAGTAGTAGGTGGCAGAGATAAATGATTTTCGGGGATAAAAAATATGATTAAGCCCACGCCATTGATTTTAGGAAAAAAACACCAACGAGCCGATTGGGGAAAACAAGAGAAAACTTAAGGAGAAGTTTCGGAATTATCCGATTTGATACGTTTTATAATTCTTCACGTTTCAAATCCCTTTGGAGAGCCTAAATTTGACTTTTTATCAACGTTTACTGAAAAACGGCATTACCGATTTTTAAAAATTCGAGAAGTCATTTTACAAAGCCTTATAATTAAATAAGGATTAATAAAATAGAACTGGATTTAAATCAAAAGAAAAGAAGTATACTGACGAGCAAAATTGATTTAAAAAAAAACAAAATAATTCTACTGACGAGCAAAATTTATTTAAAAAAACGAAATAACTCTACTGACGAGCAAAAATAATTTAAAATAAATCTACTCAAGAGCAAAAATGATTTAAGAAAACAGAAATTAGGAACTTTATTGACAAGCAAAATCAATCCAAGAAAACAGAAAGAAAAACTCTACTAACAAACAAAAATAATTTAAAAAAACACAAAATATGAATTTGTAAAAAAATGATTTAAAAAATAAATAAGGACTCGACTGACGATCAAAATTAAACAAAAAAAGCAAAAAAAAAGAACTCTACTAACAAGCAAAAATAATTTGAAAAAACACAAAAAACTCTCACTATACTGGTAATAATTACCACACTATAAATAATTAAAATAAACACACAAAATAGAAACTATACTGACGAGCAAAAATTATTTAAGAAAATAGATTTTTTTTGCTTAAATTTTTCATTGACATTGTCTTTAAATTGTAGTATTTTGTGTTTTTCTTGCTTTGAATTTGCTTAACGAGCTAAATGATGACACACATATAGTGTCGAAACATACATAATTAATAGTTAACTATTTATTACTTTTTATCTCCATTATTTCTCTGCAAACCCAATTTTTTTCATATATTTAAGTTCTATATGCAATTCATCAAATCTTAAAAATCTATAGCATTAATTCCATTATTTTATGAATAGCATCTATTTCATTATTTTATGAATTTGTGTAAAATAAATACAATATTTAATTTATTTGCTTAAATAATACTTAAGTCCGGTAAACCGGTACGGTAGAATGCACGTAACCTGGAACAACCCCTTGATCAAGGTTAAGTGTCGGTTTAGCGTACCGCTTAGGGAAAACAGTGGGAAAACATTTTCAAATACGTTTTGTTCATTTATATATATATATATATATATATATATATATATTCATTTATTTATTTATTTAGGCGTGTAAAAGTAGTATAAGACGATATAAGCCCGAACTGGATCTCATCCAGGATTTGACACAAAATTGAAAAGCAGTCTCGTAGGCGCTCTATAACGACAAGCCCGTATATCTCCCTTTGTGCCTTTCTATATTATAGATATATACAGTTGTATAATTTGTGGTATCTGTCGTATCTGTGGAAAGATAAAAGAACAAGAAACGTCAGATATATCCCGCATAATGCGTTCAGACATAGAATAGAATTCACCCTCTATAAGGAACTAATTCGGAGACGACCCGTGTAGTTTTATTTGTATAATGACCTCGACACAAGAGAACAACAACTTGTCTACACGGATATATATATATATATATATATATATATACTATATGACCCGACAGACGTTGTCCTGTACCACCATTTAATATCCTATCCTGCACTTTTTAATATCCCATTATGATGTCCTGTCTTTGTGGTTCATTTTTGGTGTACAGCATAAGCAGTATAAAAAATTCAGTAATAAATAATATAGTATCTGTATTAAAATTAATTTTACCACACAACATAATTGCTTCAATAATTTAGTCTATAATTTTCATAAACTCATACGACATATTAGTTGCCTTTTGGAAATTATAATTTCCAAAGTAAATTTTTAACTTCCCGTAGGGTAAGTTATTGTAATGGGCCGAAAATCGGAATTGAAAATTTTAACATTTCTCGACGTTTTGAAGGTTTCTGAACGTTTTGGCATACCTCAAAAAAAATGGATGTGTGTGTGTGTGTGTGTGTATGTGTGTGTGTGTGTGTATGTATGTATGGATACAAATTTCCAGTCACGTTTTAGGGCGCACGGATCAACCGATTTGAATGGTTCAAAAAACATTCGATTCCTATTGATAGGGAAAAGAGCTGATTAGTTTTTGGCAAAGGCAGGTCCAGCCGTTTCGGAGATACGGAGCAAAGAGTGCAGAAAATAGAAATCGAATTTTTGAGAGAACGGAGTATCCGATTCGAATGATCTAAAAAACATTCAATTAGTAATGATTGGGAAAAGTGCTTATTAGTTTTTGGCAAAGGCAGGCGCAGCCATTTCGAAGATACGGAGCTAAATATGTAAAAAATGGCAGTTTTTGAGAGAACTAAGCGTCCGATTTAAATGATTCAAAGAACTTTCTGCTTGTCTTAACAAAATAATTGATTTTGGAAAAAAAAATTTTGTTCCATTTTTTTTTTTTTTTTTTTTTTTTTTTTTTTTTTTTTAGTTTTTTGTATATCGAAAATATTTCTGACTATAGTTCTAATATACTTTACAATAATTTCAACTCTGCAATTCAGTTTATATAATTCTCATAAATATTAGACAATGTTACAATATTTATAATAATCTATTTGAAAACATTCAATATTCCTCGAACATTTCGTAACGGTACAGGAAGTTCCAGCAATTTGCCTTTAGGCACGATGCCATACACTACTAATTTGTTATCTTATTTTTTTGATATATGTGTGTGTTTTTTCCTTGTTTCAATTTGTTTAAGGGGGTTGTTCTTTTTTCGTTACAAAAAATGCAAGGTATTTGTTTTTGTTTTTTCTCGAAATGTATTCATCATAGAGATATGCGTTTTTTTTTAAACAAAAATTACAAAATCATAGAATATTACGTGATTTTCTTCTTTTCATTTTGCGCCGTCATTTTTTAACCAGGGGGCGCCAAAGTCGGTCTTGCAAAATCGATCTCTTTTGCGGTGCCACAGATAAATCCGTTGCGCATCGCCCGAAAAAAAAAAAAGAATTACGTTGAAGAAGGAGTTTGTTTCCAGTCCTCCTATCAAAATAAAAAAAAAGCAAGAAGGAAAAAAATGGCAGCTATTTAAAAAAAAAAGTGTCAAAAAAGGCCTTTTTTTGGGGCGAGAAGCTTCGCAAATTTTTTTTGCGTAATGTTATCAAGTTGTTTGAGGTAGGGGGACTCGGTATTGCAGTGGTGAACAAATTAAAAAAAAATGCAAGTCGATCCGACTTGTAGTTTTTGTTTAATTTGTGGCACCGCATTGAAAAAGTCAATTTGAGAAAAACGTATTTAAAGTTCTTAATATAATGTACTGAATGTACTAAATACACCATGGTGTTCAAAGATGCTGACACATTAAAAAGGTCATGTGCATGAGGTATTATAATGAAAAAGAGGAATCTGGCATACAATAGCTCGCGGAGCGATAAAAAAAACGCTTTTAGAGGATCATACATATAGAGATATATATATCTATAACTTCGTCAAAAAAATAGATATTGAGATGATTTTTTTTTTGAAATGATTCTAAGGGTTTTATCTTTCATAATATCAAAAAATCTCAAAACCGAAACAAAGAAAAATAAAAAAAGAACAACCCCCTTAATGTGCTGAATGATGACACACATAGTGTCGACGTACACAATAAATAGTTAATTATTTATTGTTCTCATTAGACTATTTATTAGTCGTAAATAAATATTGAAAAAATATATTTTCACGTGGAACAAAAAACTCTAGAGTTTATAACAAATTTATATATTTATCATTTGTTGCAATTGAATTGAAATAATGTTTCGTTTACAACCATTACAATATGATATATATTACAAAATTAATAAAAACAATTTCATTTATTTTTATTCACATTCATTTATTTTATTTTAACAAACAATCGATTCCGTTATTAAAAACAAACTGTTTTTTCATATAAATTTTGACAAGTGAAAATTGATGATTACTAATTTTATCTATTAATAATAATAATAATTAATCAATACTGAAAATTAATGATTGCAAATATAGTGTTTATTAGTGGATTATAATGACACGTTTTCAAAATCTATTTTAATTATTTACTATTTTATGAATATTTGGTTTAAAATTCATTTTAAGTGCAAATACACGTAAATAATTTGAATGCAAAATACGACAATGTACAATCTATGTGTAGAACCAGAATTTCCATAGAAATTTGCAAAGGGATTACAGCTTTGTATATACATTGAGTCCTCATATAAAGTCCTTTCAATCCCATG
>NW_020537736.1:25218-61469 GCF_003426905.1 Ctenocephalides felis | reverse complement strand
TATATATATCCGTTCAAGTATTTACGTAGCAAATTTATTACAATTGATTACTCTCCTCCCTTTGTCAGCAAAATTAAGCAAAAGTTCTTACCCAAAATAAGCAAATCAATAACTTACCCTACGGGAAGTTAAAAAATACACAATGTATTAAACTTGAAAGTATTATTTTTAATTTTCCGAGAGAAAAAATTAAACTAGTGATGTATGTCATCTTGCCTTAAGACAAATTGGTAATGCTTTCCTTATCGTAACAAAAATGTTCGAGGAATATTAAATGTTCAAATAGATTATTATAAAATACGGTAAAATTGCCCAATATTTATAGGAATTATATAAACTGAATTGCCAAAGTTCAAATTATTGTTTAAAGTTTATAAGTGAGAAAATAATTATTTTCGATATACAAAATAAATTAAATTTTGAAATAAAAAAAATCCAAAAGCAATTGTTTCGTCAACAAGCAAAAAGTTTTTCGATTTCTTCAAATCAGATGTTTAGTTCTATCAAAAACTGCCATTAGTAGCTCAGTATCTTCAAAATGGCCGGACCTGCCTCTGTCAAAAACTAATCACTTTTCCCAATCATTACAAATTAAATGATTTTTATATCGTTCGATTCGGATGCTCCGTTCTCTCAAAAACTCCATTTACATTCTCTGCACCGTAATGGCTGGATCTGCCTTTGTCAAAAACTAATCAACACGTCTTCCTATCAATAGGAATCGAATGTTTTTTAACCATTCAAATCGGTTGATCCGTGCGCCCTACTACTAGTAGTAGTCGTACCTACTACTGAAAAGCTATATAGAATTTATCCTAATATCAACTTTCCTCTGATTATTAGTTATCATCAAACATAATTATTAGAATAAGACCTAAATAAAATCATTAATTGTTATATGTGTTAAATTCAATAGGTGATAAAATGGCTGCAATTCTTCGAAGAAAGACTTCAAATGGAGATGCTCTAGTTTCCACTGGGCTGTGCTTTATGCTACAATGGCAGCTATATTAAAGTTAAAATTTTATATTTAATATTATCTAATATATATGAACTCAAACTTATGTACGATACTAAGTTTTCTTGTCTATAAATAAATAACAGTTTTTTTTACACACGATTATTTTTATAATTAATATATAATAGATATAAGTTAATTCAAATAGTTTAAGAAATATATTTGTGTAAATAGTACATTTATGAAATTAGAAAAATTGATGATAAATTGTATGAATGGTAAAGTATTTGGAAATGGGATCATATAGATCATGGTATTATTTATAATAACATTTTTATGAAATGTTCAAATATATCTACCCACGGATTTTTACGCCACACAAACAACCTATACACGATGAAATATTAGTCATTCTGCCAGTTATTATTAAACATAACGAGATGGCGCCAAACATAAATGCATTCGGCATTGATGCATACCGCACGCTTCGAAAGTAACTAACAGCTATTTATTTGCGCTTTCTCAACACAATATAATTACCATAGACTCAGCTTCACAAAACATATTAATACGAAAATTGGACAGGCTTACGGGATGTTAAATCTACTGAGACCTCTCTTGAACCCCAACAAGCGTGAAGAACAAGCGGACACTTCACTGACACTATAAGACCGTTACTGACATACGCCGCTCCGGCATGGAACGCTTATGGAACTTACGGAAACTACAGACATTACAAAACAAGACACTACGACCCGTACTCAACAAAATAAGGGACCCATGACTAGGCATTACTACTCTTCAAAATACACACACAAACAGACTGACGTACCGACAATACTCGACTATATAAAAAAGCTCACCGAAAATGTTTATATAAAATGCGGGGATCATCCTAATACTAACATCGCGGGCCTCGGCCAATACACTAGGCACTAGAGACTTGATTTGGTAATCACGCCATGCCAAAACTATATACTGATCGACCCATAGCGGCAAATGATACTTGGCTCGACACAGATCTTCCTTCAGTGCGAATAAATCTTTTATTTTGTTTTTTTTTTTATTTTTGTAATTAACTATTATTATAAATATTGCTTGTGGATTTTTTGTGAGGAAAAATTTTCTTTCCTCTTTTTTTGCCACACAATTTGTCACACAGCTCGCTGTACTCACAATCAATACTCACTGTATATATTAAAATCAATTATGTTGTATAAAGTACCCAAGGGTAGAAAAAATGTGTTAAAAATAACAATGCAAAATGTAGCTCAATTGTTGAAATATAACAAACTAACAGGTCATATGGCCAAAGAAAAGTTGGAATGGTATGGCCTGTGTTAGCGATATTGGTAGAGTCATGGCTTCGTACCAACAGGGTAGCGAGTTCGAATCATATCTCCAGCTAAAAACGGAGTTCAGCAGTGTACGATTAACATTGTGGTATTTATTTATTGTTGAATAACACAGTTAATATTTAGATATAACAAACTAACCGGTCATATGGCCAAAAAAAAGTTGCAAAGCCATGGCCTGTGTTGGCGTTATTGGTAGAGTTATAGCTTCGTATCGACAGGGTACCGAGTTCGAATCTTACCTCCAGCTGTTAAACGGAATTCAGCAGTGAGCCTAACGTTGTGGTATTTATTTATTGGTGAATAACACAAAGTCAATATTTAGGTATAACAAACTAACAAGTTATGGCCGAAAAAAAGTATAATCCATGCGGCCTGTGTTGGCGTAATTGGTAGCACGATGGCTTCATACCCACAGGGTACCGAGTTCGAATCTTACCTCCAGCTGTTAAACGAAATATCACGTTGTGGTATTTATTTATTGTTGAATAACACAAAGTTAATATTTAGATATAACAAACTAACAAGTTATGAGGCCGAAAAAAGCATAATCCGTGTGGCCTCCGTTGGCGTAATTGGTAGCACGATGGCTTCATACCCACAGGGTACCGAGTTCGATTCATACCTCCGGACACAAAATTGTGGACGAGGCATGCACGGAATCACATCCGCTCGAATTTAGGACACCTGGTATGTTTCCGATAATCCGAACCTCCGATTATCCGGACTTCCGATAATCCGGACCTTTGATGATGCGGACTTCCGATAATCCGGACTTCCGATAATCCGGATTTCTGATGATCTGGACTTCCGATAATCCGGACCTTTGATGTTGCGGACCTCCGATTATCCGGACTTTCGATAATCCGGATTTCCGATTATCTGGACTTCCGATAATCCGGACCTTTGATGTTCCGGACTTCCGATAATCCGAACCTTTGATGTTGTGGGTTTCCGATAATCCGGATTTCCTATAATCTGGACTTTCGATAATCCGGACCTTTGATGTTGCGGACCTCCGATTATCCGGATTTCCGATAATCCGGACTTTCGATAATCCGGACTTGCGATAATCCGGACCTTTGATGTTCCGGACTTTCGATAATCCGGACCTTTGATGATGCGGATTTCCGATAATCCGGATTTCCGATAATCTGGACTTCCGATAATCCGGACCTTTGATGATGCGGACTTCCTATAATCCGGACTTCCGATAATCCGGATTCCGATAATCTGGACTTCCGATAATCCGGACCTTTGATGTTCCGGACTTCCGATAATCCGGACTTCCGATTATCCGGTTACATAGCAACGGTTGCTAGGCCGTTGCGTAATTTTTGTCGAAAAATTAGCGGTTAACGGTTGCTAGGCAACGGTTGTGAACATTTTTTTTTAAATTTCAAAAAAAAATGTTCGCAACCGTTGCCTAGCAACTCCGGACTTCTGATTATCCGGTTACATAGCAACGGTTGCTAGGCCGTTGCGTAATTTTTGGTCGAAAAAATTAGCGGTTAACGGTTGCTAGGCAACGGTTGTGAACATTTTTTAAAATTTTAAAAAAAAAAAGTTCGCGACCGTTGCCTAGCAACCGTTTTTTTTTAATTAAAAAAAATGTTTGCAACCGTTGCCTAGCAACCGTTAACCGCTAATTTAGAACCGCGAAAAAATTAGCGGTTAACGGTTGCTAGGCAACGGTTGCGAACATTTTTTTAAATTAAAAAAAACGGTTGCTAGGCAACGGTTGCAAACTTTTTTTTTAAATTTAAAAAAAAAATATTCACAACCGTTGCCTAGCAACCGTTAACCGCTAATTTAGAACCGCGAAAAAATTAGCGGTTAACGGTTGCTAGGCAACGGTTGTGAATAAAATTTAAATTTAAAAAAAAAAAGTTCGCAACCGTTGCCTAGCAACCGTTTTTTTAATTTAAAAAAAATGTTCGCAACCGTTGCCTAGCAACCGTTAACCGCTAATTTTTTCGCGGTTCTAAATTAGCGGTTAACGGTTGCTAGGCAACGGTCGCGAACTTTTTTTTTTTTTTAAATTTTAAAAAATGTTCACAACCGTTGCCTAGCAACCGTTAACCGCTAATTTTTTCGACCAAAAATTACGCAACGGCCTAGCAACCGTTGCTATGTAACCGGATAATCGGAAGTCCGGAGTTGCTAGGCAACGGTTGCGAACATTTTTTTTGAAATTTAAAAAAAAATGTTCACAACCGTTGCCTAGCAACCGTTAACCGCTAATTTTTTCGACCAAAAATTACGCAACGGCCTAGCAACCGTTGCTATGTAACCGGATAATCGGAAGTCCGGATTATCGGAAGTCCGGATTATCGGAAGTCCGGAACATCAAAGGTCCGGATTATCGGAAGTCCGGAACATCAAAGGTCCGGATTATCGGAAGTCTAGATTATCGGAAATCCGGATTATCGGAAATCCGCATCATCAAAGGTCCGGATTATCGAAAGTCCGGAACATCAAAGGTCCGGATTATCGCAAGTCCGGATTATCGAAAGTCCGGATTATCGGAAATCCGGATAATCGGAGGTCCGCAACATCAAAGGTCCGGATTATCGACAGTCCAGATTATAGGAAATCCGGATTATCGGAAACCCACAACATCAAAGGTCCGGATTATCGGAAGTCCGGAACATCAAAGGTCCGGATTATCGGAAGTCCAGATTATCGGAAATCCGGATTATCGAAAGTCCGGATAATCGGAGGTCCGCAACATCAAAGGTCCGGATTATCGGAAGTTCAGATCATCGGAAATCCAGATTATCGGAAGCCCGGATTATCGGAAGTCCGCATCATCAAAGGTCCGGATTATCGGAAGTCCGGATAATCGGAGGTTCGGATTACCGGAAACATACCAGGTGTCCTAAATTCGAGCGGATGTGATTCCGTGCATGCCTCGTCCACAATTTTGTGTCCGGAGGTATGAATCGAACTCGGTACCCTGTGGGTATGAAGCCATCGTGCTACCAATTACGCCAACGGAGGCCACACGGATTATGCTTTTTTCGGCCTCATAACTTGTTAGTTTGTTATATCTAAATATTAACTTTGTGTTATTCAACAATAAATAAATACCACAACGTGATATTTCGTTTAACAGCTGGAGGTAAGATTCGAACTCGGTACCCTGTGGGTATGAAGCCATCGTGCTACCAATTACGCCAACACAGGCCGCATGGATTATACTTTTTTTCGGCCTCATAACTTGTTAGTTTGTTATACCTAAATATTGACTTTGTGTTATTCACCAATAAATAAATACCACAACGTTAGGCTCACTGCTGAATTCCGTTTAACAGCTGGAGGTAAGATTCGAACTCGGTACCCTGTTGATACGAAGCCATAACTCTACCAATACGCCAACACAGGCCATGGCTTTGCAACTTTTTTTTGGCCATATGACCGGTTAGTTTGTTATATCTAAATATTAACTGTGTTATTCAACAATAAATAAATACCACAATGTTAATCGTACACTGCTGAACTCCGTTTTTTAGCTGGAGATATGATTCGAACTCGCTACCCTGTTGGTACGAAGCCATGACTCTACCAATATCGCTAACACAGGCCATACCATTCCAACTTTTCTTTGGCCATATGACCTGTTAGTTTGTTATATCTAAATAGAACATATAAATATATATTGACAGACAGACAGACAGACAAAAGTATTTATTTCAATAATTGAGCTACATTTGCATTGTTATTTTTAACACATATTTTTCTACCCTTGGGTACTTTATACAACATAATTGATTTTAATATATACAGTGAGTATTGATTGTGAGTACAGCGAGCTGTGTGACAAATTGTGTGGCAAAAAAGAGGAAAGAAAATTTTTCCTCACAAAAAATCCACAAAGCAATATTTATAATAATAGTTAATTACAAAAATAAAAAAGAAAAACAAAATAAAAGATTTATTTGCACTGAAGGAAGATCTGTGTCGAGCCAAGTATCAATTGCCGCTATGGGTCGATCAGTATATATTTTGGCATGGCGTGATTGCCATACCAAATATCGTCTCTTGTGTATTGGCCGAGGCCCGCGATGTTAACATTAGGATGATCCCCACATTTTAGATAAAAATTTTCCGTGAGCTTTTTTATATAGTCTAGTATGGTCGGTACGTCAGTCTGTTTGTGTATGTATTTTGAAGAGTAGTAATGTCTAGTTAGTGGGTTCCTTATTTTGTTAAGTACCAGTCGTAGTGTCTTGTTTTGTAATGTCTGTAGTTTCCGTAAGTTAGTCTTAGTCGTCGCGTTCCATGCCGGAGCGGCGTATGTCAGTAACGGTCTTATAAGTATCAAGTAAAGTGTCCGCTTGTTCTTCACGCTTAGCGGGCCGTTGTGGTTCAAGAGAGGTCTCAGTAGATTTAACATCCCGTAAGCTTGTCCAATTTTCGTATTAATATGTTTTGTGAAGCTGAGTCTATGGTAAATATATATTGTGTTGAGAAAGCGCAAATAAATAGCTGTTAGTTACTTTCGAAGCGTGCGGTATGCATCAATGCCGAATGCATTTATGTTTGGCGCCATCTCGTTATGTTTAATAATAACTGGCAGAATGACTAATATTTCATCGTGTATAAGGTTGTTTGTGTGGCGTAAAAATCCGTGGGTAGATATATTTGAACATTTCATAAAAATGTTATTATAAATAATACCATGATCTATATGATCCCATTTCGAAATACTTTACCATTCATAAATGTACTATTTACACAAATATATTTCTTAAAACTATTTAAATTAACTTATATCTATTATATATTAATTATAAAAAATAATCGTGTGTAAAAAAAACTGTTATTTATTTATAGACAAAAGAAAACTTAGTATCGTACATAAGTTTGAGTTCATATATATTAGATAATTCTAACTTTAATATAGCTGCCATTGTAGCATAAAGCACAGCCCAGTGAGAAACTAGAGCATCTCCATTTGAAGTCTTTCTTCGAAGAATTGCAGCCATTTTATCACCTATTGAATTTAACACATATAACAATTAATGATTTTATTTTAGGTCTTATTCTAATAATTATGTTTGATGATAACTAATAATCAGAGGAAAGTTGATATTAGGATAAATTCTATATAGCTTTTCAGTAGTAGGTACGACTACTACTAGTAGTAGGGCGCACGGATCAACCGATTTGAATGGTTAAAAAAACATTCGATTCCTATTGATAGGGAGACGTGTTGATTAGTTTTGACAAAGGCAGATCCAGCCATTACGGTGCAGAGAATGTAAATGGAGTTTTTGAGAGAACGGAGCATCCGAATCGAACGATATAAAAATCATTTAATTTGTAATGATTGGGAAAAGTGATTAGTTTTTGACAGAGGCAGGTCCGGCCATTTTAAAGATACTGAGCTACTAATGGCAGTTTTTGATAGAACTAAACATCTGATTTGAAGAAATCGAAAAACTTTTTGCTTGTGTTGACGAAACAATTGCTTTTGGATTTTTTTTATTTCAAAATTTAATTTATTTTGTATATCGAAAATAAATTATTTTCTCACTTATAAACTTTAAACAAATAATTTGAACTTTGCAATTCAGTTTATATAATTCCTATAAATATTAGGCAATGTTACCGTATTTATAATAATCTATTTGAAAACATTTAATATTCCTCGAACATTTTGTTACGATAAGGAAAGCATTACCAATTTGTCTTAAGGCAAGATGACATACATCACTAGTTTAATTTTTCTCCGGAAAATTTAAAATAATACTTTCAAGTTTAATACATTGTGTATTTTTTAACTTCCCGTAGGGTAAGTTATCGTAATGGGCCGAAAATCAAAATTAAAAATTTTTACATTTCTCGACGTTTTGAAGGTTTCTGAACATTTTGGCATACCTCAGAAAAAATGGTTGTTGTGTGTTTATTTATGTATAGATACAATTTTTCGTCTACGTTTTCGGGCGCACGGATCAACCGATTTGAATGGTTCAAACAACATTCGATTCCTATTGATAGGGAGATGTGCTGATTAGTTTTTGGCAAAGGCAGGTCCAGCCCTTACGAAGATACGGAGCAATGAGTGCAGAAAATATAAATCGAGTTTTTGAGTGAACGGAGCATCCGATTTGAATGATCTAAAAAACATTCAATTAATAATGATTGGGAAAAGTGATTATTAGTTTTTGGCAATGGCAGTCCCAGCCATTTCGAAGATACAGAGCTAAATGTGCAAAAAATGGCATTTTTTTAGAGAACTAAACGCCCAATTTAAATGATTCAAAGAATTTTCAGCTTGTTTTAACAAAATAATTGACTTTGGAAAAAAAATTGTATAATTTTTTTTTTTTTAGTTTTTTTTTTGTATATTAAAAATAATTCAGATTTTATTTTTAATTCTGACTAAAGTTCCAATATACTTTAAACAAATAATTTTAACTTTTCAATTCAGTTTATATAATTCTTATAAATATTAGACAATGTTAGAATATTTATAATAATCTATTTGAAAACATTCAGTATTCCTCGAACATTTCGTTAAGTACGGGTAGTTCCAGCAATTTGCCTTAAGGCACGATGCCATGCGCCCCACTAGTTTAGAATTTTTTATTACCTTCTGAAACAAAGACCATAATGCTAGCAGGCTCTGTGTTACTGGCAGCGCATGTATAGTTGCCTGAATCGGCGTCCACAGTATCTCTTATTGTTAGACGAGACTGAGTTCTCGGACCAGGATCAGTCTCCACCGTAATACCTCCTCGGGAAGTATCGTAGTTGATCGGTTGTAGTCCACGGCGGTTTCCGTGGGAACCAGAGGCAAGAGCAAAGCGGAGGTTTTAGTCGGTATTATACCAGAGCGGTATTGAGTCCGACATACCCAGACAAGTCTGGGATGCATAAAGGCATTTCCTTCGCTATACAGAAAAAAAAAATATAATTTGATAAAAAAAATATAATTGAGTTTTTTCAAAACGAAAAATCTAATCCTTGTACGTTAACATGATATCTTTTAAAATATTTTGACATTTAAAGTGATTTTATCTTTTTGTTGTTCAAATTTGGATTCGAAACTTAAATATATATATATATATATATATATATATATATATATATATATATATATATATATATTTATATATATTATATACATATATATGTGATATATATATTATATATATATATATATATATGTATAATAATATATGTATATATATATATATATATGTATATACATGTATATATATGTATATATACATATTCATATATATATATATATATACATATATATATATATATATATGTATGCGGCGCAGAGGACCCCAGGACCGGCCTGTATATATATATATATATATATATATATACAGGGCCGGTCCTGGGGTCCTCTGCGCCCGCATGCAAGATTCGTTCTTGCGCCCCCCCCCCAATAATTTTAACTGTTTTAACAGTTTATCATTAAAAGTATATAAATATTTACATTTTTTTAAAACATAATTTTTAATTATTCTGGATTTAGTACACAAAAAATCAGATATGATCTAAAAGCGTTATAAAAACGATTATAATCAAATATTTTTAACTTCCCGTAGGCTAAGTTATAGTAATCATTCAAAAATCGAAATTGAAAATTTGTGCATTTCTCGACGTTTTGAAGGTTTCTGAACATTTTGGCAAACCTCAGAAAAAAATGGATGTGGTGTGTTTGTGTGTGTGTGCGTGTGTGTGTTTTCTATGTCCGCATTTTGCGTTCACGTTTTCGGGCGCACGGATCAACCGATTCGAATGGTTCAAAAAGCATTCGATTCCTATTGATAGGAAGACGTGCTGATTAGTTTTTGACAAAGGCAGGTCTAGCAGTTACGGAGATAAAAAGCAAAGAGTGCAGAAGATAGAAATCGGGTTTTTGAGAGAACGGAGCAGTCGATTTGAATGATCTAAAAAACATTCAATTAGTAATGATTGGGAGAAGTGGTTATCAGTTTTTGGCAAAGGCAGACCCAGCCATTTCGAAGATACAGAATAAATGATTTGAAGAACTTTCTGCTTGTTTTAAAAAAATAATTGATTTTGAAAAAAAATGTAGCAATTTTTTAAAAAAATTTTTTGTATATCGAATATTAATATTTGTGTTTTGAAACATTTTACTTATTTATTATGCGATTTATTCTTTTAAGTAAATCATGCCAAGAGAGCTAAAAAAATTAGCTTTTCATTTTCAATTATAACACTCGTATTTTATGTTGGATTTTTAAAAATTTAATTTTTCATTATTTACAATATCCAAAATTGAGTCGTAAACTTCTCCTTATTGATATCGTAAGACCCAAATTGTATTCATCCTTGTTTTCCCGTCATATTCAGAGTATCAGATTGTTTCAATTGTGATTGTGATCATTTTTTAACGTATTTTAGAAGTATTGTCCAAAAATCAGTAAAAAATGTAAAGAAATTACACATTTCTTGAACATTATTGAAAAAAAAAATTATTTTTGATATGTATTATTTCTGCATAGTTAACAATTAATTTAGAGTATAGACACTACTAGGTATGAAAAAGCCTTAAGATTTTCATTCCAAAGTAAATTTTGCTTTTATTTCTATATTTGTTCCATTTCCAGAACCCTAACCACGCATGTCTTCAACATTCAAAATTTATCAGTTGAGAAACATTTACCACAAAAACAAAAGTTACAATTCAATTTCTCTAATAAACATTTTCTTAGCACTGACTCCCCATTTTTCATTTTCTCGATTATAATTTGTTTATGTTTTTTGAAATGTTACGTTTCAACTAAATCAGCTCGCAATTTGTCATCAATAATGCCCAATAATTAATTTAATCTTTCGCAGATTTACGCTTACGGAATTGAACGGTAACTTCAAAGAAAAAATTGAAAAAGTAGATTAAGCAATAAACAGAGCTGTTATTTACTAGTTTGCAGAGTTATTGATCGATTAATTGTTTCTACTGATATCACATTGCAAAATAAATATGCTTTTTGTGTATCCGTATCCTTTGTTAAGTTAGATTGTTTATTATAATTTATTAAGTGTTGTAGATTTTATATAAATAATAAAAAATATAAATAATATATTATAAATTTAATTTCCGAAACTCGTTTTGGCGCCCCCTAAGGCTTGCGCCCGCATTTTTTTCATGCATCGCATGCAAGGCAGGACCGGCCCTGTATATATATATATGTGATGATAGTTTTGTCGATGTTGATACATATCTTATATATAAAAATGTAGCTCTCGATTAAATGATTAGGTAAAACTCGAAAACGACTAATCCGATTTGACGAGTCTTAGTCTTGAAAATTTCGTGCCAATCCAGAGATGGCCAGAAAAGTGAGATAATATTTCAAAATCGCGTAGAAACTTTACATTTTTAGTTTGAAATTTTTGTAGAATTGTAATTTAAATTAAACAATGGACGGTGGTTAATACGTGAAATGTCAAACGCTTTTGACAGATGATGTTCAATTACGTTTAATAGAATGTTTTACGTGAATATTATTTAATTATGATTGAATTGTGGTAAGTAGATTTGTTTGTAGTTTTATTAATATACAAAAACATTAGTAAACGGGCCGCAAGTGTTACTAGAGACTCAAAATATCAAATTTTTTGAAATGTCAAAATATGAAAATGCACTTTTTGCATATTTTTCTCATTCACGGTGCTCTGGAAGATCTCATTTGTATAATTATATACTCATTGGTATTTATAAAAACATTTCTAGGTTATATATATTTTATTAACTTCCCGTAGGGTAAGTTATAGTAATCGCAAAAAAATCGAAAATGAAAATTTTTATATATCTTTACGTTTCAGAGGTTCTGAACATTTTGGCATACCTTAGAAAAAATGGATGTATGTGTGGTGTGTGTGTGTGTGTGTGTGTGTGTGTGTGTATGTACGTGTGTGTATGTATGTGCGGATACAAAATTTTCGTCGACGATTCGGGAACACGGATCAACCGATTTGAATAATTTAAAAAACATTCGATTCGTATTAATAAGGAGACGTGCTGATTAGTTTTTGGCGAAGGCAGGTCTAGCCGTTCCGAAGATACGGGGCAAAAAGTGCCGAAAACGTCAACTCAGTTTTAAAGAGAACGGAGCGTCCGATTTGAATAATTCAAAAAACATTTCACTTGTATTGACAAGATGAAGAATCGATAAAATTTTCATGAAGGTAGGTCTAGCCGTTTCGGAGATATGGAGCAAAAAGTAAAAAAAATGAGCCATTTGGCGGTCAAAAATGATCATTAGACATATGCACATCAAATTATCAGATATTTTATAGAGATTTTAACAATAAGTATAATTTTTTTTTACATTTCTATGGGTTCCGTACCAATGCTTATGCGTTAGACGGCGGCGCGGCACTTGCGCGCTTCGATATTTCGTCTCTATGCAGTTCAAGCAGTGCGATTGCTTTGAAAAAAAGTTCAGAATTTCCAAAATATGTCAAAATGAAGAAAACATTTTTTTCAAAAAATTTTTCGTTTTCAAAAAAAAATTTTTTTTCTCAGAAAAAAATTTTTTTTTTAAAAAAAGTAATTTTTTATCATATTTATAGTTTCTCAAAATCTATTTTTTTCGAAGTAATTTTTTTTCAAAATGTTAATCGTTTTTAAAAAAAAAATAATTTTTGGTACGGGAAGTTCCAGCAATTTGCCTTAAGGCACGATGCCCTAATTGCCTTAAGACAGAATTCCACTTACAGCTAGTTTATAATATTTAAATTCAGAACCTAAATTTGGATCGATCAAATGACATTTTTTAAAAATTTGCGTTCAGCTCTCCGTCTAAATTCGGTTTTCTCATGCAAAACTTGTTTAAAAAAATCTTAAAAATGTCTTTGTGAAAATTTCAAAAACGGTTTTTGCTTGAATGCTTTCATAATCATACAAAAAATAACTATTAAATCTTGTATAATATTAATATCTTTAATTTGATAGCCAATTTATTCTTTACTTTATCGAGTCTAGTTTACAATTTTTACAATGAATTAAATTTTAAATCAAATTTATAAATCTATAAGCCTTTTGTTTTATCATGATTCGAATTGATTACAAAACATTCGGATCAGCACATCACTAATTTTAATGTATTAGAAATAAAAAAAAGATATGATGTATAATTTAATTTGAAAATTTGCTTTATTTGTCTTAAATACATACATTGATTTTTACATAAAGATACAAATTGTATACACCTATTCTGGGAATATCATTATACTATCATAATATAATATTGTTAGCATATATATATAATTGTTTCAATTAGCTTATATAAGTATGAAAAGAGCTATTAAAAACATACTGCCATCAAGTGTTCTTACAACTAGTTAACAAAAGATAATTAAAATATATATTTACAACTAAATAACAATGTACAGATTATACTAAGTTATAAGAAATTTATGAAATTTGTTCAGTTATATTTGCTATGGTTGTATTTACATGTGTTCTACAATTAGATTGAAAATTAGTAGTGAGCTTTGTAATGTTTCTGTTATGTATGGAATATTGATAGAATTATGAATTTTTTCATTTGATACATATCTTTTGGTTATTGGGTTTCTACTAATTCCCAATATTAATCTAATGTATTTATTTTGTAGTCTTTGCATTATTGCTAAATTAGTTTTTGTTGTGTTTCTCCATACCGGAGATCCATATGTTAAAATTGGTCTTACTAATGATAAATATAGTAGTCGTTTATTGTGTATATTAAGTTTGGAGTGAGCACCAATTATTGGATGTAGCTTATTCATAATAGCTATAGATAAGTTTGCTCTTGTTTTATGTGTTCATTGAATTTTAGTTTTTTATCTAGTGTAATACCTAGATACTTTACCTTGTCAACCCAATTAAAGTTTACATCGCCTACATTAAGAGGTCCTTGCAATATATAGTTGTTTCTTTTGTTGGTAAATATGATAGCATTGGTTTTTTCTACGTTTATTCTTATTTTCCATTCGGTAAAATAGCTAGATAGTTTATTAAAGTGTGTTAGAAGTTTTTTATGAATTTTTTTGAAATTTGTACCCGAAGCGAAAATTGCAGTGTCATCTGCGTATGTTAATAGCGTGGTGTTATCGTCGTGTGGTATATCGTGAATGTAAAAATTAAAAAGTGTAGGTGAGAGAATTGATCCTTGCGGTAACCCGTATGGCACTGGGTACAGTGAGGATCTTGCCGAATTTACAGAAACCATAAAAAATCTATCAGTTAAGTAAGATTTGGTGAGGTGGATAATGTTGGAGGGAAATTTTTTAATAATCATTTGTATAGAAGTGCATCATGCCAGATAGTGTCAAAAGCCTTTTCGATATCTAATAGAAGCATTCCTGTAAGTTTTTTGTTAGCTAATTTATTTTAACGTGTTTTGTAAGTATAGTGAGTGGATGTGCTGTTGAGTGCTTAGGTCTAAATCCATATTGTGTTTCAGGAAGGAGATTATTACTGGTGATATGTTTGTTGATATGTTTTAATATAACTTTCTCTACTAATTTACTGAACGAGCATAGAAGACTAATGGGACGGTAGCTATTGGGGAGATGGGGAGGCTTTCCGGGTTTAAGGAAAGGAAGTATGTTTGAAATTTTCCACTGATTGGGAAAGTAGCCTGTATCAATGATGCTATTGATAATTTTAGTAAGAAGGATTATGGCTTTATGGGAAGGTTTTTAATAATTATATTTTGTATATTGTCATGTCCTGGGGCTTTTCGGCCTTTTATTTTATTTATAAATGTTGTCACGTCTTTGGGTTTGATCCAAAGTTTAATGTTCCGTTTAGCTGTTGTGGATTTGAAAAATTTTTTGTTTGTTTTTCGGACTAATTTTAATGAATTGTCGTGCCCTAAGTCTTCATTTTGTTTATGAATTTTAAGTAATTCATTTCCAATGGCGTTGGCTTTTTCAGAGTCCGAGGTATGCAATGTGTTGTTTGTAATAAGTGTAGGTATGTCGGATTGTTTTTTGGTCAGTTTTCTGGCCGTGGTCCATATTGTGTTGAACCCTGAATTAATGTTATCTAGCTTGTTTTTCCAGGTGATGTTGTGGTATTCTTTGATGTCAGTTGAGATCTGTCTGGATAGTTTGTTAAGTAATGTTTGATGTTCGGGTCTCTTGTGTTTTGCCATTGTTTACGAACATAATTTTTTAACTTAATGTCTGCAAGTATATTCTGTGGTAAAGAGTTGGGATTTGATGAGGATTTTTGGGTGGGAATTGATTTGTTAATTGCATTTCTCACACACTCGTTAAGATTTGTTATTGCCTTGTCAATTTGTTCTGTAGTATCTAAAGAAATTTTGGTTGTTATTTGATTGTTTATATGCATTCTAAATAATTTCCAATGAGCGCGTTTGTAATCAAGAAAGTTTTTATCGTTGCTATTGTTAACTGCTAAATTATCAATAGCTACAGATGTTATTACTGGATTATGGTCCGAGCTAGAGGCAGTGAGAGTGTGTGGAGTTGCAACATGGAACAAATTTCGAGTGATTGCAAGGTCGATAGTGCTTGGGGACCAGTTGCAATTATCTGGATAATAGGTATGAGATAGAGGATAATGCAATTGAACTGTATCTATGTTGTCTAGTAGGTATTCATGTAAAACTAGGCCATTATAGTTATTGTTAGTACAGTTCCAGAGTGGATGTCTAGAGTTAAAATCGCCTGCCATAAAAACTTTAGGAAAAAGGTTGAGCAAAGCGTCTAAGTCATTGGTATCGAGTTTATGGCCAGGAATATAACTGGAAATAAAAGCTATTTGTCCCAAATTAGATTTTATTGAAATAATAGTTGCTTCTATATTATTAAGAACAGGGGTAGGAATATGGGTATGTGGGATGTTATTTTTGATAAAAATAGCGGTTCCACGACCTTTGATGTCATCTTTATCGTTTCTGTAGATTTTGTAACCATAAATAGAAAAATTTATATGTGACTTTAAAAACGTTTCGGAAACCAATGCTATGTGTATGTTGTTATGAGTAAGTAATAGTTTAAATTCAGAAGCTTTTGCCTTAATGCTGCGTGCATTCCAGTAAAGTATATTTAATTCGTTATTTTTAAAATCATTTCCCAAAGATAAAATGATTAATTAATATATTATCATATTCATTTTCATTTGCTGAATTTAAAGTTTGGGCTAATTTTAAAATTTTTTCAAGAGATGATTTTATTGCCGGTTTTGCAAAAACCTCTTGAATGAATTTAAACGATGTAAACATACCTGATAAATTAAAATTATTGGCCTGCGGTTGTGTACCTGTTTCTTGATCCAGAGCGGCTTGTTGTTGAGGGTGCGGCGATGGAACTTGATTCTGAGGTAAGGGTAGGGTATTTGTCATTCGCTCAGGTAGCGCTGGAAACTCTCTCTGTTGTAGCACTGAATTGAACTTTCTAGTTAACGGTAGAGGAGCAGGTGCCGGGATATAGACATTTTGTCTGGCCTTGATTTTTAGTTGTTCTCTTCTAGCTTTAATTTCCAGTAGTTTCGGGCATGACTTGAAATTTGCAGGGTGGTTACCTAGACAGTTGATGCACTGAGCTGGTTCCGCTTTGGTTTGGGGCAGCTGAACGCCTCGTGGGGTTTTGTACATTTCACACATCTATTCTGAAGGTTGCAATAAGAAGAAGTGTGACCAAAATTTTGGCAGTTGTAGCACTGTATAATGTTTCCATTCGATCTATATTTGTCCCATTTGACTGCGTACCCTGCTAGGTGTTTTTTGTTTCTAATACGAGCCATATCCTGTTCATGATGAAAGAAAAGCACGAAAACTGGTAGTTTATTTTTTCACCTAACACGTTGGTTTTAGTCATTTGAATAACTTTTTCAATTCTGCAGAATTCTATGATCAGTTCTTGATAAATTTCATCACTTGTCACGTAAGGTGGAATTCCTGCAGCAACAATTTTTATAAGCTCAGATCCCTTCTGTGGAAAAGTGTAAAATTTCTTGTTGTCTTGTTTCAATCTTTCGTACACATTTTTGTAATCCACTTCGCTGTATGTGGTGATTTTGTAGTGCAGTTTTCCTTTGTATTGCACATGCAATTTGTTCTTACACTGTTTTGCCAGAAGTTTAACATAATCATTTTTCCCTAAATCATCTAAAACTACAATTGCAGGCATTGTTTTTTGGGTAAATTGATCTTCTTTTTGGGGTTTTTTATTTGAGGTTTCCGGTTCGGTTGGGTTAGGTTTTTTGCGTTTTGTAGTCACAAATTCATCTTCCATTTCGTTTTTATTATTTTCTTCATCTTGTTCAGCACAAGCTAATGGCGCAAATTTGTTTATATGCACAAATCGCCCCGCTGGCAGTACCTCGTTCAGTTGCTGTGCGACACTAATGTTAGAGTCCTGATCCGCCGCCATAATGGCAACGTTATAGTCTAACGTCGACCATAAATTGTATAGAACTAATAATTATTATAAATAGTTTTTAATACTTCACCACGTAACATATTCACAAAAATTTCACTTTAAATACGAATCACTTCACATTTAAATTCACAGGGATTATAGATTTTCTGGGCGATGCGAACACTACGGCTGCTCGGACTCGAATGTGAGATATGATGTATAATTAATGAATTAATAGAGTTAATACAAGTTTGACTACAGAACACTTTTTTATTTAAAAAAACACGATTAATCAATATGTTGAGCATTCTCTTAAAAAATTGATCAAAATCTAGTTTTAAAAAATTGAAATCAGGTGGGACGCACTTCGACGTCACTTGTAAAAGATTGATTAATATTTTAATATAGTTAAGGTTTGAAAATTAACAAAATTATTTCATTAGCTCAACATATCAATTAAACAAAGTGAAATTGATTATAAATATTGATCAAAACAAAAAAAAAGGAATAAATAACACAATAAAAAGCTACTTCTACGATTAATTCAATTTGATTCGATTCAAAATATATGAGGCCTCAACATTATCTGCCTTCTAACATAGCGTTGTCATAGCAACGTTATCTTATACTTTTTTATTGGTAGTGAAAATGTCTATCTATTTGCTGTGCGATCAGGCGTAGTTTACATATAAACAATTAATTAAGGAACTAGTGGGCGCATGGCATCGTGTTTTAAGGCAAATTGCTGAAACTTCCCGTACCGTAATAGAATATTCGAGAAATATTGAATGTTTTTATATAGATTATTATAAATACTGTAACTTAATTAAGTTTACAGATCAGTAAATAAACAAAATTTAATCAATTGAATTTAAAATGAAGGACTATTTCTATTATTTATAAGAATTATATAAACTGAAGTTAAAATTATTTATTTGAAAGATATAAGTGAGAACTTTAGCGTGATTTTAAATAAAATTCAGATGTTTTCGATATGCAAAAAAAAATTTAAGGGTGTTGTTTTTCTTTTGTTACAAAAAATGCAAGTTATTTGTTTTTGCTTTTCTCGAAATGTATTTATCATAGAGACATGCGGTTTTTTTAAAACAAAAATTACAATATCATAGAATATTACGTGATTTTCTTCTTTTTTGCGCCGTCATTTTTTAACCAGGGAGCGCCAAAGTCGGTCTTGCAAAATCGATCTCTTTTGCGGTGCCACAGATAAATCCGTTGCGCATCGCCCGAAACAAAAAAAAATGAACTACGTTGAAAAAGAAGTTTGAATCCAGTCCCCCTACCAAAATGAAAGAAAAAAAGCAGAAAGGAAAAAAATGGCAGCTATTTAAAAAAAAAGTGTCAAAAAAGGCCTTTTTTTGGGGCGAGAAGCTTCGCAAAATTTTTTTGCGTAATGTTATCAAGTTGTTTGAGGTAGGGGAACTAGGTATTACAGTAGTGAACAAATTAAAAAAAAATGCAAGTCGATCCGACTTGTAGTTTTTTTTTTAATTTGTGGCACCGCATTGAAAAAAGTCAATTTGTGAAAAACGTATTTAAAGTTTTTAACCCGCATCCGTCCCTAGTATCAATTTGATACAAATTCAAAATTCAAACTAAAAAAAAAGGGATACGTATAAATATTTGGATTCGAGTTTTTGGCTACCTTCCTAACTATTCTAAATGAACAAAAAAAAACATTCAATGCATGTGCGTGACGTCATGGAAAGGCCCTACAAAAAATGTTACAAATCGGTTCTTTGTATCATATTGATACATTATTGGTGTGTGGCACATACAGCTGTATAGAGTATAGTATACGTACATATATCGTTCTACTTATTTTTTGTATTGTGGTTCAAGTGATGACGATGAGGATAACCAGCCAATTGATGCTGAAACTGAAGAGGAGGGTGAGGAGAGCGAAGATGAATTGGTGTGTGCCACTCAAGAAGAGCGTGAGCAAGCAATTCTTCAACCGAATACATGGATTTTATCGAAAGACAAAAAAACTCAATATTCGAGAGATGATTGTCCACCAGATACTCGAAGAAATTCAATACCAACAATTCATAAAGGTATGTTTTTTATGGCTTGTCGTTGATCATATGAAATAACACATTTGTGTATGTTTAGGTCCAACTACATATGCTACTTCACGTATCACTAATCCAGTTTCTGCATTTTTGCTATTTCTGAAACCAATCGAGACGATTGTGCTTGATATGACGAATTTGTATGGTCTAAGGAAATTCAAAGAGACATGGGAAAACATCGATTTGGTCACCTTACGAGCTTATTTTGGTTTGCTATTATTGGCGGGTGTTTACCGTTCGAAAGGTGAATGCATGACTGAATTGTGGGATGACAAGCGTGGACGGCCGATATTTAGAGCAACAATGTCGTTGAAATACTTCAAGTATTTGAATTCATGCATACGTTTCGATGACAAAGAGGATCGACTTGATCGACTTGCAAGAGATAAGCTCGCTGCGATTCGTAATGTTTTCGACAAATGGAATAAAAATTTGCGAACAATGTATGTGGTTGGCGATTGCGTTACTGTCGACGAACAATTGATTCCGTTTCGTGGCAAATCACCGTTCACACAATACATCCCATCTAAACCGTACAAATATGGCATAAAAGCATGGGCGTTATGTGACTCGCGTACATTTTATGCATACAACATGCAAATCTACACCAAAAGTAGATAACAACGCAACATGCAAATCTACACCAATAGTAGTAAAGTTGGCCAAAGAGCTGAAACAACGCAAGATGACGATCGTTGGCACCATAAGGAAGAACCGCAAAGAAATACCACCGATTCTATTGGACATGAAGCGAAAGCCACAATACCATTCAGAGTTTGTGTTCGATCATAATTTGCGCCTTACTATGGTCTCATATATACCGAAAAAAAACCGGTGTGTTACTCTTTTGAGTACACTGCATACAAAAAATTATTGTACGACACCCAAGATCCTTCCAGTTCAAGAGCAAGTGGTGTATTAGAAAAATTACCACCGGCAAACAAAAGATCCCGTTGTCATATCTGTACATCGAAAAATAACTCGAATTTGTACAGAAGTCGCTGTGACATGTGTAAAAAGTACATTTGTGCTCAGCATTTCTTCAAAATTTGTGACAAATGCACGTATTTTTACATTTTTGTTATTTTAGAAATACTCACAAATAAACAACCTTTGATCAACAACAAAAACAAATCGATTTGTTTATATTTTTGTATGATTTATGCCTGTTTTTCTAGCCTGTATCAAATTGATACATAGGAACTTTAACGTTTGAAGTTTTAAGGGACGGATGCGGGTTAATATAATGTACTAAATACACCATGGTGTTCAAAGATGCTGACACATTAAAAAGGTCATGTGCATGAGGTATTATAATAAAATAGAGGCAGCTGGCATACAATAGCTCGCGGAGCGATAAAAAAACGCTTTCAGAGGATCATACATATAGAGATATATATATCTATAACTTCGTCAAAAAAATAGATATTTAGATGTTTTTTTTTTTTAAATAATTCTAAGGTTTTTAGCTTTCATAATATCAAAAAATCTCAAAACCGAAATAAAGAAAAATAAAAAAAGAACAACCCCCTTAAATTAAAAAAAAAGTTTAAAAAAATCCTTTTCCCAAAAGTAATCGTCTCCTCAAAACAAACAGAAAGTTTTTTGAATCATTCAAATCGGATGCTTAGTTCTCTCAAAAACTGCAATATTTTGCACATTTAACTCGGTATCTCCGAAACGGCTGGACCTGCCTTTGCCAAAAACTAATCATCACATATCCCTATCAATAGGAATCGAATGTTTTATGAACAATTCAAATCGGTTGATCCGTGCGCCCGAAAACATGGACGAAAAATTGTATCCATACATACACACACACAGATCAATTTTTTCTGAAGTTTTTTTTGACGATTATAATAACTTACCCTACGGGAAGTTAATAAAGAAAATTGACTTCAAAATGAAAAAAAGGTATTAGGGTTGGAAAACCCTTATTAAAAATAAACTGTTTTTTAAAGTATCATTAAAACATTTTCGTACAATCAATTATTTAATTTAAAATTTCTCAAAATCATAATTTTTTTAAAGTTAAAACATATCTAATATTTTTTTAAAAGTTTAATTTTTGGTACGGGAAGTTGCAGCAATTTACACCACTAGTTATATTTAAAATACGCCTTATCGTACAGCAAATTAATAGACATTTTCACAGTTTTCACTACCAATGAACAAGCATTGCCATGACATCGCTATGTTATGAGGCAGAATTGCCCCAATAATGATTGAAAAGTAAGTTTTATAATATAAAAAAAACTAAAGGAATATATATATATATATATATATACTAGCTGGCCCGGCAAACGTTGTTTTACCATAAAAAAATTTTTGGTATAAAAACTAACTAATTAACTTGTAGAAAAATATGTAGTGGTATATCAATAAAATTTTATTAATTATTATATATTTTTCAATTTTTCAAAAGTTAAATTTTCAAAGAGATAAAGCTGGGCAACTCTTGATTAAAATTGAATTCTTTTTTAAAGTAAAAAACTAACTTTATGTCAAATTGTTAATAACATAACTTTCGACAAAACTTTGGAAAATGAATAGAATGCTTTTACTGTATATATTCAGCAAATTTTCAAAATAAAATGATTTTATTACTTTACTATAATTGTGTAATTTTTTACCCCTTTATGAAGCAATTTTCTTTATAATGTATACATTACAATTATTTTAACGTTATAATTAACGTTAAATATTTTCATCAACATTTATAACCATTAAAATATAAACAACATTTATAACCATTAAATATAAAAAATATGCATGCATTGTATATGGTCATGAGGAAAACGTTTGACTGTAGATGCAGAAATAATTTCAATTTTTAATACAATTACATATTTCCTTTAATAAATTTAAAAACAAAGTATTTCCTTTATCAATAACGAATAGAATGTAGTAATTCCTTAAACAAATATAAAATTGGATCAAACTTTTCTCAAGATTAAAAACTTTCAAGTAGTTCTCGAGTAACACTTGCAAATTTAATAATTAAACAGCTTTTAATATTTTTAATTTTGAAGTAAAACTTCTTTAGGCACGACTAGGGAGTAAATCCGTACAAATGCAACGGAAAAAGCGTTACGGCCGAGTCGAGTGCCAATGATCAATTATCATTCATGTATGTATGTTAATTTTAATTACATTTAGTTCTTCAAACACAATTACATGATAAGTGAAATTGTGAAAACAATATTTATTTAGGCGTTGTTTAACAAAATTCACTGTGTAAATGAATATTATAGAAATTTATTAATCAGCAATTATTTCATTTCTCTGATGAAGATTCAAGTCATAAATGCTAATTAGAATGACAGACCGATCATGTCGTATTTGAAGTATAACTTTAATTACATTATTGTGTTTAAATACTATACATATTTTTAATGCTATTATAAATATATAACTTATAATTTACCATTATATAAATGTGTATAATGGTTGACACTAATGAATGTGTGCATCACGAGCGTTACGATATTACTAATGAACATTATTCAAAAATGTTATATGATGTATTTATTTTTACTTAAATGCCATCTTGTGCAGTTGCAAAAAAGTTTTACTTCAATCGCGTGTGAACCTTACGCGGACTCTTTTTTTGTTTATCATCAGTAATTGATTCATTACATAATAATTAATCATTAGTATTTCTTTAACAAAACAACATTGCAAGTGATACCGTAGAACAAATTGTACACATACATCTTTGCTATTTCATTCATAATAAAAATATTAAGTGTCCAACAATTTAATATATATATATATATATATATATATATATATATATATATTATATATACATATGTATATATATATATATATATATATATATATATTATATATATACATATGTGTGTGTGTGTGTGTAAATGTCCTCATTCACTTCGAGAAATTTATAATTGTTTTGTTTATTAGCAAAAAATTTATGATTTTCTATATTAATCTTACATAAACTATTAAATAGACTAACAAAAGAACTTTAATTTGAACCCATTATTATTAAATTTGCAACGATATAAGGTTAGAATAAAAATAATAAATAAATTTACCAATATCCACATAAAATTTAAAAAAAACTGGTGATTTAAACTGAAAATTAAATATTAAAAAATAAATTAAAATTTTTAAAAACCTTCAATATTTTTTGAAAATTTCTATTGCAAGTCAATAATTAATTAAAAAACAAATGATAATTAACTATTATTTAATTGATCAGAAAGTAAACGACATTTTAGCAGATGTATGCGTAGCAATTGAATTATTACCAAGTCATTAAATATTTCGCTAAAACATGTACAGACTTTTAAAATATCTTATAAATTTTATAAAATATAAAATAAGGTGACCATATTTTTAACTTCCCGAAGGAGAAGTTTATGTTTTCATCAAAAAATCCGATTCGCTAATTTTATGTTTTCTCGACGTTTCGAGCCATTCTGAATCGAACGAGACCAAATTTGGAAAAAGTATGTGTGTGTGTGTGTGTGTGTGTATGTGTGTGTGTGTGTGAACAGATTTTTTGCCGTAAATCGATGTTTTCTCCAAAATGGCTGGACCGATTTCAAAAATTTAAAAGCCATTTGATGTATCTCGATGAGGACTATCGTCTCTGAGTTTTGTGCGGCGATCGGCCAAGCCGTTTTTTTATAAATCGCAGAAAAGTGAAAAATTTTCGCCCACGTTTTAGCCCGCAATTCTGAATCGATTCTGAAAATTCAAAAACCATTCGATAGATATTGGTTGGGAATCGTGCTGATTAGTTTTTGGTAAAGATCGGCCGAGCCGTTTTCTTGTAATAACGTTTTAAAAAAAAAAAAATCGACGATTCTTATGATTTTTTTTTGACGGTAGATACCATAGTTTTCTAGGTCATACTAAAATATTACGGCCCTACGACAACTCGTTTAGCTTTAAAAATTCGTCAAAGTTTGCAAAAATTGGTATATTGTTTTTGACATTTGTCAAAATTAGACTTTTGATCGACGTTTTTTCAGAAGCGCCTGAACCGATTTCAGAAATTTAAAAGCCATTTGATGTATTTTGGTGAGGACTATCGTTTGTCAGTTTTGTGCGACGATCTGCCAAGCCGTTTCTTTGCAATTTGAAAAAAAGTGTTAAACTTTTCGTCCATATTTAAGCTCATCCTACCGAACCGATTTTAAAAAATCAAAAACTGTTCGAAAGATATTAGTTGGGAATGGTACTGATTAGTTTTAGGTGAAAATCTACCGAACCGTTTTCTTGTAATGAACTGTTGAAAAAAAAAATTAAGCCGATTTTCATGGAATTTTTTTTGGCTATATACATCATGGTCTTATAGAACTTACTGTAATATTACGGCATTACGACAAGTAGTTTAATTTTAAAAATTCGTCAAACTTTACTAAAATTATTATCGTTTTTTTAAAGTAGGATTGATGAAGTATAGGACTTACATTGATAAAAAAATTCTGCTCGACTGACTGTATCTTCAAAGCTGGATACCACTCACTTAATCACTCGACTCAACTTAGAAACTTATAATTTAATCATATCGATTGAAGAAAGCACAGCATACAAGTCAGTCAGCAAAGCTTTGTTTGGCAAGGCATCAAAGTCTGGAAATAAAGAAACAACCATATAAGTCAAATGGATTACATAAATAAATAAATATAAACGCCTGATTTTTATCAATGTACATTCTATTATAAATGATTGAAGTAAACTCCAAATTCTTTGGAAGGATCTCATTAGGAACAAAGTCTGAAAGAAGTTTTTCATCTCATTGAAAAGCATCAAAAGCATTTGAAGCAGCAAAGTCTGGAAAGTCTTCATCGTCTTATGGAAAAGCATCATCAGCATTCAAAGCCTAGAAAAAAAATCATCATAAGCAAACATACATTACATAAATAAATATATTTATGACAAAGTTTAATTAATGTACATTTTAAGCATGTCAATCCAAGCAGGCTCAAATTCTTCAAGGCAGCAGCAAAGTGACTTCAAAGTTCAGCAAACAGCAGCCCATCATTATACAGCATAGTATTTCCAAATCTTCAACTTCTTTTTTCATTTTCTTCAGCTATCATCCTTTCATCTTGAGCAGGAACGTCAGTCCATCTTGTGAAACTCGGTTTCAATACAAGTCAATTTATCTGAAATTGATACACAACAAACAAACAACAATACATTAATGTACCTTGTATATTGTAATATCTATGCTTTTTAACTATCAAAAACATACACATTTTTTCTTTCAATATTACATGTCTAAAAGTCATGGATTTTTCACTCAAATCAAACGCGAAAGAAAATTGAGAAAAAATATTTTGGGAAAAAAGGGTTTTTCGCATTTGATTTAAGTGAAAAAGCATGGATATATATATTCATGATTTTTTAACATGAAATATTGACAGGAAAAATGTGTATGTTTTCCACACGTTTGATTTAAGTGAAAAGGCATGGATCCATGATATACAAATTACAGCATTTTCAAACAATTAACACTTTCGGGTCATATACAATACTTTCGACAATCTATACCATTTTTGGAATCCAAATTATTTTATTCAATTTTTTTACTTTTTGCAAAAACTGATTAGAAAAAACAAATTATATATTGTTAATTTTTAAATAATCACTCACTGAAAATTGAATTACTATTGGTAATAGTTTGGAGCCTTATACATGTATAGTTTAATGTATATTGAATTTCTGAAAAAGAATACATATGTTTAGATTTGTTTTGTGAAATGAAATACTTGAAACAACAATTTTAAAAAATAATACAAGTAAGAAAATACATAAAACTGAAAACAATTGAATTCCAATTGATCGAAAAACAATTGATTAATATACACACAGGATTAATATACCACTTTTTCATTGATGAATGTACATAAACTTTTGCACTTTGTACAAATATTACAAGCAAATTTGAGCATATAAATCATTTGAAATAAAGAAAAATTTTAAAAATATTCATCATAATTATAATCATAAAATGTTAATCGTAAATTTATAAAATTGTAATCTTTCTTCAAATAACTTTGTTTGTATCTCATTTACAATTGTTAAATTCCATAGGATCTACATACAGCTTGCTAGTGATAACAAATTGCAATGCGATAGAACAAAACAAAATTGAATACTTGCAAATTATAGAACATCATTTTGAGAACACAATTACATCACATCATATTTATAAAACATCTGCAAAGCACATTAAAATATTCAACACATTCACGCCGTGTTCAGTTTTAACTCATGTTTTTTTAATATATAAAAATATACATGAGTAAATAAATATATACAATAAAAAATAAATATATACATGAGTTTTAACTCATGTTTTTTTATATATATATAAAAACATGAGTTAAAACTGAACACGGCGTGAATGTGTTGAATATTTTAATGTCAGTATAAAATACACAAATAACTAAAACAAGTCTTTGAACATTCTCACTCTCCTTTCCCTCTTCTCAAAGAAACAACGGGTCTTTGTTTGCTCCAACTCCCTTTGTACATCATTATAATATTCATGCTCAGATGTTTAATATTATTCATCCTTTCTTGCAGTTTGTTGCCTCTACAAGCTGTCGACAGATTGTTTCAAATCAACTTTATCAAACCTATGTTTGTTTGCCTAAACAAACTAGGTAGAGAAAACATTGGCAATGGGGCCTGCGTGAAACTGTGAGAGATCCAAAAGTCCTGGAGGTATTCCAATAATTAGAGGTGGTTCAATGTAATTGAATTGGAAATCTGAATAGGCACGTCACTCTGGACTCTCAGAATCTTCTATAATGGACAAAATTTATTTGTAATCATTATTTTTAAAATGTGATACCACTAGCAACATTAATTAAATAATCAGCTATGGTTATAAATGGTTATTGTAAAGTTATATATTATTCAAAGCACATCAACGTCAATTATCATTGACAATTAATAGAAACTGTGTGATGCTTCAGAATGCAATATTTGATATTCAGTTCTTCAAAGTACTTGATGTTTCAAAGAATAAATTTTTCATTATGAAAATGAGTGTAAACCTGATTCAATAAAGAATTTATGTTGAATTACTTATAGTAAACAGTTCAACTAAATTATCTACATTCACTTGAATTGCTGTCTGTACCATTTACAATTTGTTTTTGTGTCCTGCATAACTATACCAATTCATATATTTGATATTTTCTTAGGTTATTGTAAGCAAACAGTCTTTTGCACAAACTTGGTTTTGTAAAATAAACTATAAGAATTTTTTAGTATTTTCAAACTTGATTTATTTAAAGAATATTGGTAATTTTATATGATTAAAAATGATGTTTTATAAACTAGAGAAATTTTTTTAATTTATTGAAAAATATAACGAGAATCGTAATTTGAGTATTTAGGTTTTTATTTGAATAAAATGAATCTCACATGCAACAAAACTTACTGAAAGTTGTGACCTTCTAGTTAAATTGTTTATGTTCCTTGAATAAGAATATACATTTGCATATCTAATTACCATTATTGTTATGAATTTATATTCACAGTAAAAGAACTGTCAAACGTTTGACGTATAGGACGGTGGCGGCATCTAACACAGAACCATATGAACCCGGTAGTCACTACGTAGTTCCTCACGAATTGGGAACAATTTTGCATAGAGGCGCTGCATGCAATCGTCTTAGAAACATAGGAATCTTAGTGGATTCATATTGGATTCCTTTATACGCAATTATATTTATATGAAATCGCTGCGTAGTTCCTCACGAATTGGGAACGATTTTGCATAGAGGCGCTGCATGCAATCGCCTTACGAACTAAGGAATATTAGTGGATTCCTTTATACGCAAATATATATATATATATATAATTATGAACCCGGTTTTGATGGAATATCAATATATAAATTTGTATATCGCTTTATACTATATATGTCTCACTCTTATTGTGATTTGAAAAAAGCATGAATAGAAGAGTCTATGGATTTTTAAAATTCAAATTAAAATTTACAAATCGATTAAAATATATATTATATTTACAAACGTACCTCTGTTTATAATTAATGCAGTAGATTGCATTTACTGTGGAATTGTAAGATGTCTATTAATCAAATATTATAATTTTCAATAAAAAATTGAATTCCTGAAATAAAAGTTTAAATATTTTCAACTGAAAAGAACAGTTTGTTCACATATAATATTGATATTAATTTTGATAATACAAACTCAACTTAAACTTGATAATACAATATATATAATAACTAGTATAGTATATAATATATAATTTGTTCTATTTGTAATAAGCAACGACAGAGATATAATTTTCTTATAATTATATGACAGTCGATTTCATTAATTATGTTGTTTTTGTTTTTTTTAATAATATTGTAAATTGTTTATTAAATGCATAATTTATACTTGTTTATCTATGACACAATATTTTATACTTATGACTTGTAAAATAGCATTTTGAATACATTTTTCATGGATTTGATAATTATATGTTTCTTAATAAAATAAATATTTATCTTCATAAGTATAAAAAACAAACTAATAACATTAACAGTATCTAACAAAAATAAATGAAAATTTGTAACTAATATTATATAGACTCATTTGTTTTTTTAACTCTCTCAAAAACCAAGCTTATTAAACACACACACATATTCCAAGTTAAAATTTTAGAAATAATTAAGTTACAATTAAAATTGTATGCACATTTCAATTCCCAGAACATGGCACTCTTATTATATTATTATTAGCCATTTAAAACTCAATCAGGCACTTGTATTTATATGGAACACCATTAGTTGTATATATATGCTTGTTGTAAACAGTTTAAACATTTCGTAAAAAATCTTCACAAGAAATACTCGACTTGAATGAATAAAAAGTATTGACTTTATTTAAACATATTTAAACAGCAGCATATACAACCAAAAGTAGTTTTTAAATAATTACACTGTCGACTCACTTCTTACAAAGGTACAAAGGTAATTTGCTAAATCATTACAATATTCATGCTCAGATATTTAATCTTGCTTATTCAATATGTTGACTGAATGGTTCAAATCGACTTCATCAGTAGGTGTTTTTGTAAACAATCAAGGTGCGCGTGGAGTCTGTGTGAAACTGTAGAAGGCCAAATTAGAGGCAATCGTAAAGCCTGGGTTGGTGTTGGTCGACTGTAAGGTACTGATCTCAGGACATACACAAGATGGTCTAGTGTAGACTGGAAAAATCTGGGTAGGTCATCATTCTGGATTCTTGAAATCTCCTAAATGTAAATAATATTATTGTAGTATTAATAGCAATATTATATTTGGAAAGAACAAGTTCTAAGTATAATTATTAAAATAAGTATGTATTATCTTTGTATATGAAATGCAGCAATCAACAATTAATTAAATTATATTAAATAAAACTGCAATAATGATTCACTTCTATATAAAGTGTACATAAATGTTTCAAAAAGATGCTGGAACAGCTTTTGTAGTTTAATGTGCTTCCTACAATTGGTAGAAATTTGAGATATTTCAGATGCAAAACATCATTACAAAATCTTACGTTTGTTGCTACATTCATGACTTGTAGTGTGTATTTCTATTACACCATTTTTAAGTGAATTTCCACCCAAGTATGAGTAAGTATTTTTTTCTCGGGTTCACACAGACTATCATAAATACTATACAAATAAATCTTAGTGGATATACTTTTACAGTTGACATCATTATCAGCTGCTTCTCCTAAAAATTTACATAAAAATTCACATATGTTGAAACATATATGTCTCGATGAGAAGAGTTCTTCTTTTAAAACCTTTTTATTTATTTTATTTCAATATAATAGTTATTTAAAATTTGCGTTGGTGCATTATATTTTCCGTGTATTTTGTTTTTTGCATGAAAAAATTTTCAAACATTTTGCAGAGCGTTGAATTTAGAAGTAATATCAGAATTTAATTTAAATAATATGCTTGTGCTGTCATCTATTTTTAAAAATTAGTTTTTTAATCGAGGTAACGTAAAATCGCTAGACATAGCGATCTATTCATACTTGTTTTTGTTTATCTATGGGCGTCGTTTCTTTCTGAGATTTTTTTTTAAATGTTGGTAAATGGGTTAGGTGTTTTGTTTTCAGCCGAATTAGCAGATTTTAGATTCGTGCCAGAATGTCCCTTGCGTAAACACAATACACTGGTAACATCTTTGGATTCTGGGAATTTCTATTTTTATCATTTGACGTATACCTGTCATTTGGCATATTTCGTTGGTTAGGTGCGGTTACGAAATGTATTTTTTAATTCGTCGCACAAATTATATAATATGTTTAAGTTAATAGAGAAATTTGTCATTGAAATTTCTGTTTATTCACAAAAGTGATAATATAAGTCTGAGTCATAAATAAATTTAAAAAATCCACCATCATGATGGCATGCTCCAGAGCCGTGACCCACAAACAATTTATCAGAATATTGCATTTACAAAATTCTATACAAATTGTTCCTATAAGAATGAAAATGAGGTGGAGAAGAGGGATATCCCTGCCTAGTGGGGCACTACTGCCAGAACCTAAAAAAGTGCCATTTGGTTTATTAGGAATAATATGTGTAGTAGTGCCCGGCCTATTCATTGGTGCTGCTATAAGTAAATATATGGCAAATTTTCTTGAAGAAAATGAACTATTTGTCCCATCAGATGATGATGATGATGATGATTGAACCATTTGGAGCACCAGGTATTTGAGGAATGAGAAACACTTGCACACGGAAGGCATTTTTTGTATTATCTACTATAGAGAAAATTTATTTCAGTCACTAAAATGTTCAAAATTTATTAAAGTTATTTATTAAATAGTTTGTCATATACAAATATATTATGTGATATTCCAAGCTAAATTATAAACCTGAATTGGCACTTGTTTGTGTAAAAGCATTTTTTATAAAGCAGTTATAAATCTTTAAATATAAATAAAATTTTTAAAACTGTACATCTTGACTAGTATCAGGAAGTATTATGAAATGATCTTATCTGTATATTTTGTTGGATACACTCAATTCTTAATTCAACTAGTCATTATAGTAATAACAATAGAATAAATAACATCTTAAACACTATGTCTACAATATATAGGTACGTACTTTGAATCAAAGTTATTTAAGTTAATCAATCATATATAAGAATATATAGCTGTGAGTTTACTCTGGCGGTCTCTTGTGTTCACCCCAGCCATGAAAACATTTGGTAAACCGTTTGCTTTCTTTATTCTTTAATGTTAAAAATAACTTTCTTGGCTTCTCAGGTTGTTTTACTCTCAAATGTTGTATGTAAACCTATAGAAATTGTGACAATTATATTTAATTATTATTTGTGTTTTGTATAAATAAATCAAATGTTTCAAAAACCATAACTAATATTATAAAAAAGTAATGAAATATATCGAAAGTATAACATATTTGATCACATAATAACATAATGAAATGAATTAACTTCTGAAATGAAGTAAGTTTTTAAGTAAATCTTGGACTTGAACATAATAAATTTTAGCTTGTAGCTATCGTAATTTAGATTCCCTATACTTATTATGCTTGACTTAAATGGTTTTTGAAATGTATCATTTACTTATATAAGAAATTTGTATGTACCTGTGCAGACTTATATGCCAGTTTTATCTCAACTTCACTGCACTTTGCACCAAGCCATAAAATACTTGCTCTCCATTATCCAAAATCATAATATCATCGTCAGCCAAATCATCCTATAAGATATAGATATTTATATAGCAAATTGTTTCTATTATGTTAAATGTAAAATTCATGCAAAATTACCTGACAAAAATCAGAACATTTCTCTGAGACTGTAAAATATCCCTTTTCATTAGAACATCTGAAAAGTCTGTATATTGCATGAATTCAGCATCCTGATCATAAGGCTTCTGCCCACCTAAAGCAACCCAGAAAAAGTTATCTGGTTCCTCTCCTTCATTGAGCACCTATAAATAAGATTAAAATTTGTACCAAAAATGTTATATAAGATAAATATTTATTAAATTATAAACTTTTATGCCAAATTATTAAAAAATTTAAAATTTTTAATAAATCTTGTTGATGCTTTGAAATATTAGATTTAGAATTACCTGTAAACTGACCCAAGGACTATTAAATAAAGACTCGGCTATTTCCTCTGCTAGCCTTGCCTCAGCAGGATCACTTTTAGAACCAATCCAGACATAAACTATACCTGATTCATCGTCAGTATCAAATGGTACATTCAATATATAACTAAAACATATCCAAATAAGCGTTATTAAAAAATATTTATGACCAATAAATGTAAAAAAAAGTAGATTACCAGAAAGCAGAATTTAATAGTGATGCATCAACTTTGATCTGTATGAGTCTCGTGCACAGTGAACTGCCATTTGATCGTAAATGATAAAATTCTACAACTGCTTTTTCAGACTTTGCATTTGTGTTTCCATTGGGTATTGAAGAAACTGCCAATGATTTTCGTCTTCCTTGTTTTATAACAAACTTTCCCTAGAATAAGAAAACATGGATAGTTGCTTGTGTATTAACTTCTGAAATTCAATTTGATTCAAAAATGATACCTTATAATCAATAATATATGCAATTAAGCTAAACAAAACACCAAATATATTAGGTTTACCTTAAAATGTGCCATAAATTTAAGATTTTCCTGTTGTTGGTGTGTTCGAACTACTTCAAGTTGATCACCAAAAAGTGATTTAAATTTCTTTTGTAACCTATAAATCAATATTTAAAATTATTCTAGTAAAGTTCTTTAAATTCTTTAACATAAAAATTCTTTTGGCTTACGTGAATGTGAATGTTAGCCAACCCATGTTTCCAGCATCTCGACCTTGCCAAAAGTAAACAACGCAATGAATACACTGTGGATCATCTTCCTCATCTTGGGAACCTTCTGGAAGGTCTTCTGGCGGTTCCCAGTATCGGCATAAAAAGACATAACAATCGCCGCTATAAAAAATGCCTAAAAAATGATATCAAAATATTTGAATGAAATTATTTAAATTAAAATTTGTAATAAGTAGAGATATATCATACCATGCTCTTCTTCTGGCAATCGCACAAACTTTTTTCCTTCAAGCACAAAAGCTTCCATTGCTTCTAAATCTTCATTCCAGTCCTCTGCTAATTGTTTTGCTTCCTAAAATCGAACAAATTGCACCCATACATATTTCATTAAATAAAAATCTTGTTATTTATTTAATATCTTTGGCAAAATGAGCAAAAAAAAAAATAATTTTACCGTAGATGACATTATTGGTTGACGTGCAGTAAATAGTGCCCCTAAGTCAGCGCGCGCTTCTTGATTTTTAGCCCATTGTATTAAATTAGCACCTGTACGAGCCACACTTTCAGCAGTTCTTGTGAAGTCTACTGCTATGACTTCATCCCATCCCGTAAATTTAGATTTAAATATCTAAAATAGTGATATTAATGAATATAACGATATAAAACCATGTTATTAATATTAAATTAATGAAATAAACTTGTTAACAAAATTACCTGGTTTTCTGTACCTTCTTGTACCCTTGTAACCAGTGCATATGGCGGTCTATCTATCATATTAAATAATTCCTGTGACAATTTTAATGCTGCGGCTCTAACTAATCTAGTTGATTTTTTTCCAAACCTTATAGATATTTATATGTGTTAAATAAAATTAAACTGATTCAAAATTGTAATAATTTCAGTATACTAACCAAACAAATAAGTCTAGGTGGCAATCTAAAATGTAAACATTTTTACTATTAAGTACAGTATGTTCTAATTTATTTTGAGATATTTCGACTTGTGGTAATTCCAGATATCCCATTCCCAATTGTACTTGATAAAGTCTTGGAGGAATAGGTACAAATCCTTCAGGCACATGTTCCTTATAAAAACCATTGAATTAGCACTAACATAATTAAAAAAATACTTCAATAATTTCAAATAAAACTCACAGTAGGAATATAAGGGCGTTCATCTAAATTCAAAACATCCCAAAATTCAGTACTTTCATCTCCTTGAATTTCTGTTATAATTTCAGCTTTATTCTTTCTTTCATTCTTATTAATTTTTTCGGCCATCAACCGGGCCTTAGATTTTAATGTGCTTTTAGATTTTTTTCCATACCACATGAATATTTTAGTTCCTATGTCTAATACGAACACGTATCTTGGATCTAAAGATTCAGATTTTACAGGCTGAGCTTCAAGATGCACAGATGATCCAGCGGCATGCACTCGATATAGTCTAACAACATAGGTCTGAAAATGATAAACTAAATACACTAAATCTGTAAATAACTATGTGTAAATGGAATTTGCCTTAAAAGGGTATTCTAGTCTAAAGGCATGAAATTTTATGTAATTTTCGAAATACCGTAAAAAATATTTTTAATTGAACTAGTGGGGTGCATGACATCGTGTCTTAAGGCAAATTGCTGGAACTTGCCGTACCGTAATTAAAAATCTTGGTACCAAACCCCAAAAAAAAATTACACAAAATGTGTATACATTATTAAAATCTCTAAAAAATATCTGATAATTTGATGTACATATGTCCAATAAACATTTTTGATCGCAAAATGACGTTTTTTTAATTTCCCGTAAGGTAAGTTATTGCAATCGTCCAAAAATCGAAAATGAAAATTTTTACATTTCTTAACGTTTTGAAGGTTTCTGAACATTTTGGCATACCTCAGAAAAAATGGATGTGTGTGTGTGTGTATGTATGTATGGATACAATTTTTCGTCCACGTTTTCGGGCGCACGTATCAACCGATTTGAATGGTTCAAAAAACATTCGATTCCTATTTATAGGGAGATGTGCTGATTAGTTTTTGACAAAGGCAGATCCAGTAGTTACGGAGATAAAGAGCAAAGAGTGCAGAAAATAGAATCGAGTTTTTGAGATAACAAAGCATCCGATTTGAATGATCTAAAAACATTCAATTAGTAATGATTGGGAGAAGTGGTTATTAGTTTTTGGCAAAGGCAGGCCAGCCATTTCGAAGATACAGAGCTAAATGTGCAAAAATGGCAGTTATTGAAGAACTAAGCGTCCGATTCAAATGATTCAAAGAACTTTCTGCTAGTTTAAACAAAATAATTGATTTTGGACAATAAAAATTTATCAAATTTTTTTTTTTTTAATTCTTTTTTTCAAAAAAAATTTTTTTGTATATCAAAAATAATTCAGATTTTATTTTTAATTCTGACTAAAGTTCTAATATACTTTAAACAAATAATTTCAACTTTGAATTCAGTTTATATAATTCTTATAAATATTAGACAATGTTCCAGTGTTTATAATAATCTATTTGAAAACATTTAATATTCCTTGAACATTCAGTTACGGTACGGAAAGTTGCAGCAATTTGCCTTAAGGCACGATGGCATACATCCCACTAGTTAACTTATTTTTATTGAGGGTCTATAACCGCTG
>NW_020537736.1:0-24218 GCF_003426905.1 Ctenocephalides felis | reverse complement strand
TATAGATATCTATTATCTACCGTGAGATACCTATACCGCCATTAACTTATTATAACCTACATACCTTTAATTCATATTATATAGGTTTACCTTACGCCCTATGTATAATCTCTACCTATCTATTGCCTATACCGGGAATTGAACCCGGGACTTCCGCGTGGCGGTCGCGCACCTTAGCCACTACCCTATCCGGTAGCCCTATTAATAATATAATATGGGACGCACTGTTGTTTCCGCGGGTCATTTTCTAATTAATTAGATAATTAATACTAAGGTGGCGCGACGACACGCGAAAAAAGACGGTTGATTGTAGCGTTACAGTGGTGTAGTGGTTAAGGTCGTCGCGTGCCACGCGGCGGACCCGGGTTCGAATCTCGGTAGGGTTAATGTAGAGTGTAAGGCAAATTATAGGTAATAGAATATATATAGTAGATATAGGTTAGGTGTATTCGGTATGCAATGTAGGGATTTGAGAGTATATGATGAAATATAGCGTATGGTATAGATGTAAGGCGTGTAGTATAGAATGCAACGTATAGTCATACGTAAGGGGCTATAAAAATACACGAATACGAACCTATGATTTAGGTGTTAGCGTATAAGAAATGCGAATGTATATAAGATTTAATTTATAAATGTTATTTTTCTATAAGAATTTTATCTATTTTATTTGCCGTTATCACTTCATAGAAAATTAATTACTGCACTTTTAAACGATTGTGTGCACTGTGCGACAATAGACCTAAAACTATAAATTTTATTAAATGTTTGAGTAACTTGTGCGAGCTGTATTTCTCAAAATGTTCTTGGTCTCGCAACTTACTGAATTCTAAAAATTCTAAATTTAAAAATATAATATAAAAATTATTATACCGCTGTCTGGAAGGGACGGCAATTTATAAATATACAGACTAATACATACAGAATTTGGAATTTTTCTATAATCCGTAATATAATATAAAGAGTTACCCTGATATTTCAATTCAATTTATTGTCTCAATTTCGGCCTACAATTTGAGATTTGTATGCATATTCATAGAAACTTTGATCTTTTAAAAATCCGATGAATGTGCTGTGGAATTGATGATCACTCAATTATTTTAACCTGGTAGTAGATTAAAAAATTGTACTCCTAGACTGGTAATTCCCAAGGTGGGCGCATCCCCCACAGAAAAATCCATTTTTAAATTTAAAGGGGGGAGGCAAATTAAAAAATTACACGACTTTAACCCACTTGTTTTGGGTGATTTGAATGTAATTTGTAAATACTGTTAAAAATTCGTTAAATATATTATGATCATTGTTTAGTTTAAGTGAGCACAGGATGCATGTGCAAATCATATAATTTTTCCATATATATTTCCATTGGCAAAGGCAGGTACAGCCGTTACGGAGATACGGAGCAAAGAGTGCAGAAAATAGAAATCGAGTTTTTGAGAGAACGCAGAATCCGATTTAAATGATTAAAAAAAATTCAATTTGTAATGATTGGGAGAAGTGGTGATTACTCTTTGGCAAAGGCATGTTCGGTCATTTCGAAGATACAGAACTAAATGTACAAAAAATGGCAGTTTTTGAGAGAACTAAGCATCCGATTTGAATAATTCAATAAACTTTCTGCTTGTGTTGACAAAACAATTACTTTTGTAAAAAAACATTTATCTCAATTTTTTTCAAAAAAATAATTTGTATATCAAAGATAATTTAGATTTTAATTTTAATTCTGGCTAAAGTTCTAAAACTTACTTATATACTTTAAACAAATAATTTTAAATTTGTAATTCAGTTTATAAATATTAGACAATGTTACAGTATTTATAATTATCAGTTTGAAAACACTTAATATTCCTCGAACATGTCGTTAGGGTACGGGAAGTTCCAGCAATTTGGCTTAAAGCACGATGCAATACACCACTATAGTTAAGCCTCAAATGTTATGGACACAGTGTTATGGCGCTTAATTTGAATAAACCATTTATAGTAATATAACGAATATCTAGTATAAAAAGTTTTTTGTTTTCATTTATCTAATTATTTTTTAAATGCCAAGTTTCTTCTTTTACTACTAATAATATTATCTATTTCATATGAATTGTTTAACTGGTATTAAATTTCAAAAACTTGATCTATTCTAGAATATAAACAGTTTTATTTTGTTTTGAATTATAAAATCCTATTGTCTATAATAGTTATGCAAATATTTTATTATTAATTCTTTATTGTTATTATAGATTCCAAATTCTTTTAACAACTGCGATGGAAAGGTGTGGTATCGCCAATAACTTCGCACCGTACGTGTGGCCGACTTCACTTGTGTCATTATTGTAATGTCAGCCATTGCACTTCGCAATCTGTCATCTTTTAAGAAACTTTAATTAGAAGAAAATGTAACAAAAAATTCAAAAATTTAATAAACATGGCGAATACGGGTGTACTACCTTTTGTTAGGGGCGTTGATTTCACCAATAATGATTTTAGTGTGAGTGGATATTTAAATAATGTTTGCGAGTCACCAAAATGATTTTCTTTTACGTGTTACATTTGATATAACCTAAAAACTATATCTAGGTTTTTAGTTTCAATTGTATTCTAATTATTTGTTTATGATTTTGTTTTGTTGAATAGGATGGTAAATTTCCCCAAGCAATGAAGCTAATGACTGGAGTGCAATGGTTAAAATTAGACAAAACCAATTTGTCAGAAATTCCTGAAGAAATGGGAAAACTTATAAAATTAGTGAGTTTATAATATTAAACAATTGCTAATAGTTGTATGTAATTCTTTTTACCTTTACAGGAACATTTATCCTTGAAAAGAAATTGTTTAGAAAAACTATATGGTGAATTAACAGAATTGAGATGCTTAAGAAGTTTAAATATAGGTCATAATAATATCAAAAGTTCTGGTATACCTGTTGATTTGTTTCGATTAGATGAATTGAGTACATTAGATTTATCTTTTAATAAATTAAAAGAAATACCAGAAGGTTTAGACAAAGCAAAAGGACTATTAGTTTTAAATTTAAGCCATAATCAGTGAGTATCTGAATGAGTGCTTAATATATACTTAATATGGACATTTTTGATTTTCCTTGCTCGCAAAGGCTCAAATGCTCCCAAATTGATAAAAAAAAAATTCTCTATAAGTTTTAGCTCTTAATATTAACTTTTAGATAGTGCGCAATTCAATCAAAGTTTTGTATGGAAATAGCATGGAAAAATTTTCAAAGATGAATAAGTTTTATTCAAAATTCAATGCTCTACAAAACATATTATAAAAAATATATTTTGTAGAGCGTCGAATTTTCAATAATTTGACGCTCACTTTCAATTCATTTGTCATTCATTTGTAAAAAACATTTTCAAATTTTTTTTCATGCTTTTTCCATAAGAAGCTTTGATTGAATTGTTCACTATCTAAAAGTTAATATTAAGAGCTAAAACTTTTAGAGATTTTTTTATCAATTTGGAAGCATTCAAGCCCCTGGGAGCAATAAATTTCGAAAATGTCTATATTAAGTACCACCCTATTATATATATATATATATACTTCCCTAAACATTTATCTTTACTAATGAATTTTATATTTTCAGAATTGACAGTATTCCTACACCATTATTTATCAATCTGACAGATTTGTTATTTTTGGATTTATCTCATAATCTCTTAGAAACACTACCTCCACAAACAAGACGTTTGGTTAATTTGCAAACATTAATTCTTAGTCATAATCCTTTGGGGCTATTTCAGTTAAGGTAATTGAATTTTTTTTTTCACTTTTTGATTAATTCTCAAGGCTTGTCTATAGCAAGAAGTTAAAATTATCATCAGTGTATCAGTGTCCTTCATGAAAAAAAAACTTTAATTGGGAAATATAGCAAAAGTAGTTTAATTAAAGTATAAAAGTAATTTAATTAAGAAATGATTTTTATAATAGTTTTATTGCCACAAACTATAGGTTTATTATTGTAGAATATATAGATTCATTAAATCTTACGTTGATGAATCATTTGTTTGTTTGATTAATTCCAGGCAACTACCATCACTCCAAAGCTTAGAAATACTGCACATGAGAAACACGCAAAGAAATCTTAATAATTTTCCATCACAATTAGATTCTTTATCAAATCTGTCTGAGTTGGATCTGGCACAAAATTCTTTACCAAAAATTCCTGATGCTTTATATTCATTGATTAATTTAAAAAGAATAAATTTATCAGAAAATGAAATTAGTGAAGTTTCTAATTCAATAGAATTTTGGCAAAAGCTTGAAACCCTTAATTTATCTAGAAATAAAATTAAAGCTTTGCCAAGTTCTTTATGCAAATTGAATTTTTTAAGAAGATTATATGTCAATGATAATGAATTAGATTTTGAAGGAATTCCATCAGGTATTGGTAAATTAGGTTCACTAGAAGTGTTTTCTGCGTCAAATAATAAATTGGAAATGATACCTGAAGGATTGTGCAGGTTTTATATCATACAAACAAATATCAATTATATTGACAAATTTTCATTTAAATAAAAATTTTTTTTGTAGATGTGGATCCCTGAAAACTTTGAACTTGAGCAGTAATTGCCTAATTACTTTACCTGAAACGATACATCTTTTAACTGATCTGCATTCACTTGATTTGAGAAATAATCCAGATTTACACATGCCTCCAAAGCCACTTGATCCTCAAAGAGGTTCAGGTGTTGAATTTTATAATATAGATTTTTCACTTCAGCATCAATTAAGGCTTGCAGGTGCTTATGTTCCGACGCCTGTTACACAAAATAGTAAGTGGAATATATTCAATCTAATATTTAATAGGCTAATCAATATACCCCAACTCAATAATTTTTAATTCATAGATGTTGCTTTTTGTAAAATAATTAAATAATTTATATATTTTGAATGTTTTAAATAAAATTATATATATATATATATATATATATATATATATATATTTGTGTGTGTGTGTGTGTGAGTGTGTGTTTGTGTGTATATATGTTGATATATAATTATGATATAATTAAATATGATAAAACTGCTTCTTCAATGCTTGTTAATAAAGTCTGTCTTTCATGCAGAGGCTTGAAATGTTATATTCTTCATCACACATAAATCTTGTAAAGAAATATTTATTAATTTAGGTACAAACCGAGATCCCATAGCTAGAAAATTAAGATTACGACGCGGAAAAAGAACAGATGAATCAACTGAAGCAGATCAAGACCAAGCTAAAATCCTTAAGGGAATGAAAGATGTTGCATTAGATAAAAATAATACATGTGAAGATTATAAAGTAGAGTCTTTAAAGTAAGTTTTCAGTCGTGAATGTATCAAATGTGTATGTGCCATACACCTCAGTAATGGTTTCTTAATTGTAGACCAAAGAGATGGGATGAAAGTTTAGAAAAACCACCGTTAGATTATTCTGAATTTTTTGACGACGAAGCTGGCCAAATACCAGGATTATCTATTTGGGAAATAGAGAATTTTTTACCAAATAGAATTGATGAAGTTGCACATGGAAAGTTTTATGAAGGTGATTGTTACATAGTTCTAAAAACTGCTATTGATGACTTAGGCCAAATGTCTTGGGAAATATATTTTTGGATTGGTGCAAAAGCTACGGTAATAAATTATAAGATTATTTTATATATTCTGTATGTTTTTATCGCTGTGATAACTTAAATAAATAATTTTATAGTTGGATAAATGTGCATGTGCTGCGATTCATGCAGTGAATTTGCGCAATTATTTGGGAGCTCTATGTAGAACAATTAGAGAAGAGCAAGGAGATGAGTCTGATGCCTTTTTGGCATTATTCGATAGTGACATCACATATATAGAAGGCGGACGTACTAGCAGTGGCTTCTATACAATAGAAGATATGGTTAGTGATATTAATATTTACATATATATATATATATATATATATATATATATATATATATATATATATAATATGTTGTGGTTTTTTTTGACATTGTAACATACTGATATGAGTAAAACAGCCACTACTTCGAAATGAAAAGAAATATTCGTTTCATACATTTTGAGACCAGGTGTGTTTCATCATTCAGCAAAATAATTTAATAATTAGTATTAATTAACTTCCCGTAGGGCAAGTTATAGTAATGGCAAAAAAACGAAAATGAGAATTTTTATATATTTTTACTTTTCAGAGGTTTCTGAACATTTTGGCATACCTTAGAAAAAATGGATGTATGTGTATGTATGGTGTGTGCGGATACAAATTTTCGTCGACGATTCGGGAAACGGTTCAACCGATTTCAATTATTCAAAAAACATACGATTGCTGTTGATAAGGAGATGTGCTGATTAGTTTTTGGCATAGGCAGGTCTAGCCGTTTCGAAGATACGGGGCAAAAAGTGCCACAAACGTAACTCGGTTTTTGAGAGAACGGGGCGTCCGATTTTAATAATTCAAAAAACATTTTATTTGTATTAACAAGATGAAAAACTGCTTAAATTTTTGGGATGGCAGGTCCAGCGGTTATAGACCCTCAATAAAAATAAGTTAACTTGTGGGATGTATGCCATCGTGCCTTAAGGCAAGTTGCTGGAACTTTCCGTACCGTAACTGAATGTTCAAATGTTTTCAAATAGATTATTATAAACACTGGAACATTGTCTAATATTTATAAGAATTATATAAACTGAATTCAAAAGTTGAAATTATTTGTTTAAAGTATATTAGAAATATAGTCAGAATTAAAAATAAAATCTGAATTATTTTTGATATACAAAAAAATTTTTTTTAAAAAAATTAAAAAAAAATTAAAAAAAAAAATTTGAAAATTTTTTTTTGTCCAAGATCAATTATTTTGTTTAAACTAGCAGAAAGTTCTTTGAATCATTTAAATCGGACGCTTAGTTCTCTCAATAACTGCCATTTTTTGCACATTTAGCTCTGTATCTTCGAAATGGCTGGGCCTGCCTTTGCCAAAAACTAATAACCACTTCTCCCAATCATTACTAATTGAATGTTTTTTAGATCATTCAAATCGGATGCTTTGTTCTCTCAAAAACTCGATTTCTATTTTCTGCACTCTTTGCTCTTTATCTCCGTAACTGCTGGACCTGCCTTTGTCAAAAACTAATCAGCACATCTCCCTATAAATAGGAATCGAATGTTTTTTGAACCATTCAAATCGGTTGATCCGTGCGCCCGTGGACGAAAAATTGTATCCATACATACATACACACACACACACATCCATTTTTTCTGAGGTATGCCAAAATGTTCAGAAACCTTCAAAACGTTAAGAAATGTAAAAATTTTCATTTTCGATTTTTGGACGATTACAATAACTTACCCTACGGGAAGTTAAAAAAACGTCATTTTGCGATCAAAAATGTTTATTGGACATATGTACATCAAATTATCAGATATTTTTTAGAGATTTTAATAATGTGTACACATTTTGTGTAATTTTTTTTGGGTTTGGTACCAAGATTTTTAATTACGGTACGGGAAGTTCCAGCAATTTGCCTTAAGACACGATGTCATGCACCCCACTAGTTCAATTAAAAATAATTTTTTACGGTATTTCGAAAATTACATAAAATTTCATGCCTCTAGACTAGAATACCCTTTTAAGGCAAATTCCATTTACACATAGTTATTTACAGATTTAGTGTATCTAGTTTATCATTTTCAGACCTATGTTGTTAGACTATATCGAGTGCATGCCGCTGGATCATCTGTGCATCTTGAAGCTCAGCCTGTAAAATCTGAATCTTTAGATCCAAGATACGTGTTCGTATTAGACATAGGAACTAAAATATTCATGTGGTATGGAAAAAAATCTAAAAGCACATTAAAATCTAAGGCCCGGTTGATGGCCGAAAAAATTAATAAGAATGAAAGAAAGAATAAGGCTGAAATTATAACAGAAATTCAAGGAGATGAAAGTACTGAATTTTGGGATGTTTTGAATTTAGATGAACGCCCTTATATTCCTACTGTGAGTTTTATTTGAAATTATTGAAGTATTTTTTTAATTATGTTAGTGCTAATTCAACGGTTTTTATAAGGAACATGTGCCTGAAGGATTTGTACCTATTCCTCCAAGACTTTATCAAGTACAATTGGGAATGGGATATCTGGAATTACCACAAGTCGAAATATCTCAAAATAAATTAGAACATACTGTACTTAATAGTAAAAATGTTTACATTTTAGATTGCCACCTAGACTTATTTGTTTGGTTAGTATACTGAAATTATTACAATTTTGAATCAGTTTAATTTTATTTAACACATATAAATATCTATAAGGTTTGGAAAAAAATCAACTAGATTAGTTAGAGCCGCAGCATTAAAATTGTCACAGGAATTATTTAATATGATAGATAGACCGCCATATGCACTGGTTACAAGGGTGCAAGAAGGTACAGAAAATCAGGTAATTTTGTTAACAAGTTTATTTCATTAATTTAATATTAATAACATGGTTTTATATCGTTATATTCATTAATATCACTATTTTAGATATTTAAATCTAAATTTACGGGATGGGATGAAGTCATAGCAGTAGACTTCACAAGAACTGCTGAAAGTGTGGCTCGTACAGGTGCTAATTTAATACAATGGGCTAAAAATCAAGAAGCGCGCGCTGACTTAGGAGCACTATTTACTGCACGTCAACCAATAATGTCATCTACGGTAAAATTATATTTTTTGCTCATTTTGCCAAAGATATTAAATATATAACAAGATTTTTATTTAATGAAATATGTATGGGTGCAATTTGTTCAATTTTAGGAAGCAAAACAATTAGCAGAGGACTGGAATGAAGATTTAGAAGCAATGGAAGCTTTTGTGCTTGAAGGAAAAAAGTTTGTGCGATTGCCAGAAGAAGAGCATGGTATGATATATCTCTACTTATTACAAATTTTAATTTAAATAATTTCATTCAAATATTTTGATATCATTTTTTAGGCATTTTTTATAGCGGCGATTGTTATGTCTTTTTATGCCGATACTGGGAACCGCCAGAAGACCTTCCAGAAGGTTCCCAAGATGAGGAAGATGATCCACAGTGTATTCATTGCGTTGTTTACTTTTGGCAAGGTCGAGATGCTGGAAACATGGGTTGGCTAACATTCACATTCACGTAAGCCAAAAGAATTTTTATGTTAAAGAATTTAAAGAACTTTACTAGAATAATTTTAAATATTGATTTATAGGTTACAAAAGAAATTTAAATCACTTTTTGGTGATCAACTTGAAGTAGTTCGAACACACCAACAACAGGAAAATCTTAAATTTATGGCACATTTTAAGGTAAACCTAAGATATTTGGTGTTTTGTTTAGCTTAATTGCATATATTATTGATTATAAGGTATCATTTTTGAATCAAATTGAATTTCAGAAGTTGAATACACAAGCAACTCATCCATGTTTTCTTATTCTAGGGAAAGTTTGTTATAAAACAAGGAAGACGAAAATCATTGGCAGTTTCTTCAATACCCAATGGAAACACAAATGCAAAGTCTGAAAAAGCAGTTGTAGAATTTTATCATTTACGATCAAATGGCAGTTCACTGTGCACGAGACTCATACAGATCAAAGTTGATGCATCACTATTAAATTCTGCTTTCTGGTAATCTACTTTTTTTTACATTTATTGGTCATAAATATTTTTTAATAACGCTTATTTGGATATGTTTTAGTTATATATTGAATGTACCATTTGATACTGACGATGAATCAGGTATAGTTTATGTCTGGATTGGTTCTAAAAGTGATCCTGCTGAGGCAAGGCTAGCAGAGGAAATAGCCGAGTCTTTATTTAATAGTCCTTGGGTCAGTTTACAGGTAATTCTAAATCTAATATTTCAAAGCATCAACAAGATTTATTAAAAATTTTAAATTTTTATAATAATTTGGCATAAAAGTTTATAATTTAATAAATATTTATCTTATATAACATTTTTGGTACAAATTTTAATCTTATTTATAGGTGCTCAATGAAGGAGAGGAACCAGATAACTTTTTCTGGGTTGCTTTAGGTGGGCAGAAGCCTTATGATCAGGATGCTGAATTCATGCAATATACAAGACTTTTCAGATGTTCTAATGAAAAGGGATATTTTACAGTCTCAGAGAAATGTTCTGATTTTTGTCAGGTAATTTTGCATGAATTTTACATTTAACATAATAGAAACAAATTTGCTATATAAATATCTATATCTTATAGGATGATTTGGCTGACGATGATATTATGATTTTGGATAATGGAGAGCAAGTATTTTTATGGCTTGGTGCAAAGTGCAGTGAAGTTGAGATAAAACTGGCATATAAGTCTGCACAGGTACATACAAATTTCTTATATAAGTAAATGATACATTTCAAAAACCATTTAAGTCAAGCATAATAAGTATAGGGAATCTAAATTACGATAGCTACAAGCTAAAATTTATTATGTTCAAGTCCAAGATTTACTTAAAAACTTACTTCATTTCAGAAGTTAATTCATTTCATTATGTTATTATGTGATCAAATATGTTATACTTTCGATATATTTCATTACTTTTTTATAATATTAGTTATGGTTTTTGAAACATTTGATTTATTTATACAAAACACAAATAATAATTAAATATAATTGTCACAATTTCTATAGGTTTACATACAACATTTGAGAGTAAAACAACCTGAGAAGCCAAGAAAGTTATTTTTAACATTAAAGAATAAAGAAAGCAAACGGTTTACCAAATGTTTTCATGGCTGGGGTGAACACAAGAGACCGCCAGAGTAAACTCACAGCTATATATTCTTATATATGATTGATTAACTTAAATAACTTTGATTCAAAGTACGTACCTATATATTGTAGACATAGTCTTTAAGATGTTATTTATTCTATTGTTATTACTATAATGACTAGTTGAATTAAGAATTGAGTGTATCCAACAAAATATACAGATAAGATCATTTCATAATACTTCCTGATACTAGTCAAGATGTACAGTTTTAAAAATTTTATTTATATTTAAAGATTTATAACTGCTTTATAAAAAATGCTTTTACACAAAACAAGTGCCAATTCAGGTTTATAATTTAGCTTGGAATATCACATAATATATTTGTATATGACAAACTATTTAATAAATAACTTTAATAAATATTTGAACATTTTAGTGACTGAAATAAATTTTCTCTATAGTAGATAATACAAAAAATGCCTTCCGTGTGCAAGTGTTTCTCATTCCTCAAATACCTGGTGCTCCAAATGGTTCAATCATCATCATCATCATCATCTGATGGGACAAATAGTTCATTTTCTTCAAGAAAATTTGCCATATATTTACTTATAGCAGCACCAATGAATAGGCCAGGCACTACTACACATATTATTCCTAATAAACCAAATGGCACTTTTTTAGGTTCTGGCAGTAGTGCCCCACTAGGCAGGGATATCCCTCTTCTCCACCTCATTTTCATTCTTATAGGAACAATTTGTATAGAATTTTGTAAATGCAATATTCTGATAAATTGTTTGTGGGTCACGGCTCTGGAGCATGCCATCATGATGGTGGATTTTTTAAATTTATTTATGACTCAGACTTATATTATCACTTTTGTGAATAAACAGAAATTTCAATGACAAATTTCTCTATTAACTTAAACATATTATATAATTTGTGCGACGAATTAAAAAATACATTTCGTAACCGCACCTAACCAACGAAATATGCCAAATGACAGGTATACGTCAAATGATAAAAATAGAAATTCCCAGAATCCAAAGATGTTACCAGTGTATTGTGTTTACGCAAGGGACATTCTGGCACGAATCTAAAATCTGCTAATTCGGCAGAAACAAAACACCTAACCTATTTACCAACATTTAAAAAAAAATCTCAGAAAGAAACGACGCCCATAGATAAACGAAAACAAGTATAAATAGATCGCTATGTCTAGCGATTTTACGTTACCTTGATTGAAATACAAATTTTTAAAAATAGATGACAGCACAAGCATCTTATTTAAATTAACTCATGGTATTACTTCTAAATTCGATGCTCTGCAAAATGTTTGAAAATTTTTAGTTTTTTAATGCACCAATTACTATACAGATTTCAAAGCACGAATTTTAAAAAACTATTAAATTAAAATAAATATTTAATTGAAATAAAATAAATGAAAAGGTTTTAAAAAAAAGAACTCTTTTAATCGAGACAAGTTATATGTTTCAACATATGTGAATTCTTATATAAATTTTTAGGAGAAGCCGCTGATAATGATGTTGACTGTAAAAGTATATTCACTAAGATTTATTTTTATAGTATTTTTGATAGTCTGTGTGAACCCGAGAAAAAAATACTTACTCATACTTGGGTGGAAATTCACTTAAAAATGGTGTAATAGAAATACACACTACAAGTCATGAATGTAGCAACAAACGTAAGATTTTGTAATGATGTTTTGCATCTGAAATATCTCAAATTTCTACCAATTGTAGGAAGCACATTAAACTACAAGAGCTGTTCCAGCATCTTTTTGAAACATTTATGTACACTTTATATAGAAGTAAATCATTATTGCAGTTTTATTTAATATAATTTGATTAATTGTTGATTGCTGCATTTCATATACAAAGATAATACATACTTATTTTAATAATTATACTTAGAACTTGTTCTTTCCAAATATAATATTGCTATTAATACTACAATAATATTATTTACATTTAGGAGATTTCAAGAATCCAGAATGATGACCTACCCAGATTTTTCCAGTCTACACTAGACCATCTTGTGTATGTCTTGAGATCAGTACCTTACAGTCGACCAACACCAACCCAGGCTTTACGATTGCCTCTAATTTGGCACTCTACAGTTTCACACAGACTCCACACCCTCCACACGCACCTTGATTGTTTACAAAAACACCTATTGATAAAATCGATTTGAACCAATCAGTCAACATATTGAATAAGCAAGATTAAATATCTGAGCATGAATATTGTAATGATTTAGCAAATTGCCTTTGTACCTTTGTAAGAAGTGAGTCGACAGTGTAATTATTTAAAAACTACTTTTGGTTGTATATGCTGCTGTTTAAATATGTTTAAATAAAGTCAATACTTTTTATTCATTCAAGTCGAGTATTTCTTGTGAAGATTTTTTACGAAATGTTTAAACTGTTTACAACAAGCATATATATACAACTAATGGTGTTCCATATAAATACAAGTGCCTTATTGAGTTTTAAATGGCTAATAATAATATAATAATAGTGCCATGTTCTGACAATTGAAATGTGCATACAATTTTAATTGTAACTTAATTATTTCTAAAATTTTAACTTGGAATATGTGTGTGTGTTTAATAATAAGCTTGGTTTTTGAGAGAGTTAAAGAAACAAATGAGTCTATATAATATTAGTTACAAATTTTTACTTATTTTTGTTAGATACTGTGTTAATGTTACTAGTTTGTTTTTTGTACTTATGAAGATAAATATTTATTTTATTAAAAAACATAATTATCAAATCCATGAAAAATGTATTCAAAATACTATTTTACAAGTCATAAGTATAAAATATTGTGTCATAAATAAACAAGTATAAATTATGCATTTAATAAACAATTTACAATATTATTAAAAAAACAAAAACAATATAGTTAATAAAATCGACTGTCATATAATTATAAGAAATTATATCTCTGTCGTTGTTTATTACAAATAGAACAAATTATATATTTTAAAGTTATATATTATATACTATACTAGTTATATATATATATATATATATATATATATATATTGTATTATCAAGTTTAAGTTGAGTTTGTATTATCAAAATTAATATCAATATTATATGTGAACAAACTGTTCTTTTCAGTTAATATTTAAACTTTTATTTCAGGAATTCAATTTTTTATTGAAAATTATAATATTTGATTAATAGACATCTTACAATTCCACAGTAAATGCAATCTACTGCATTAATTATAAACAGAGGTACGTTTGTAAATATAATATATATTTTAATCGATTTGTGAATTTTAATTTGAATTTTAAAAATCCATGGACTCTTCTATTCATGCTTTTTTCAAATCACAATAAGAGAGAGACATATATAGTATAAAGCGATATACAAATTTATATATTGATATTTCATCAAAACCGGGTCCATAATTATATATATATATATATATATATATACGAGTATATATATATATATATATATATATTGCGTATAAAGGAATCCACTAATATTCCTATGATTCTAAGGCGATTGCATGCAACGCCTCTATGCAAAATCGTTCCCAATTCGTGAGGAACTACGCAGCGACTTCATATAAATATAATTGCGTATAAGGAATCCAATATGAATCCACTAAGATTCCTATGTTTTTAAGGAGATTGCATGCAGCGCCTCTATGCAAAATTGTTCCCAATTCGTGAGGAACTACGTAGTGACTACCGGGTTCATATGGTTCTGTGTTAGATGCCGCCACCGTCCTATACGTCAAACGTTTGACAGTTCTTTCACTGTAAATATAAATTCATAACAATAATGGTAATTAGATATACAAATGTATATTCTTATTCAAGGAACATAAACAATTTAACTAGAAGGTCACAACTTTCAGTAAGTTTTGTTGCATGTGAGATTCATTTTATTCAAATAAAAACCTAAATACTCAAATTACGATTCTCGTTATATTTTTCAATAAATTAAAAAAATTCTCTAGTTTATAAAACATCATTTTTAATCATATAAAATTACCAATATTCTTTAAATAAATCAAGTTTGAAAATACTAAAAAATTCTTATAGTTTATTTTACAAAACCAAGTTTGTGCAAAAGACTGTTTGCTTACAATAACCTAAGAAAATATCAAATATATGAATTGGTATAGTTATGCAGGACACAAAAACAAATTGTAAATGGTACAGACAGCAATTCAAGTGAATGTAGATAATTTAGTTGAACTGTTTACTATAAGTAATTCAACATAAATTCTTTATTGAATCAGGTTTACACTCATTTTCATAATGAAAATTTATTCTTTGAAACATCAAGTACTTTGAAGAACTGAATATCAAATATTGCATTCTGAAGCATCACACAGTTTCTATTAATTGTCAATGATAATTGACGTTGATGTGCTTTGAATAATATATAACTTTACAATAACCATTTATAACCATAGCTGATTATTTAATTAATGTTGCTAGTGGTATCACATTTTAAAAATAATGATTACAAATAAATTTTGTCCATTATAGAAGATTCTGAGAGTCCAGAGTGACGTGCCTATTCAGATTTCCAATTCAATTACATTGAACCACCTCTAATTATTGGAATACCTCCAGGACTTTTGGATCTCTCACAGTTTCACGCAGGCCCCATTGCCAATGTTTTCTCTACCTAGTTTGTTTAGGCAAACAAACATAGGTTTGATAAAGTTGATTTGAAACAATCTGTCGACAGCTTGTAGAGGCAACAAACTGCAAGAAAGGATGAATAATATTAAACATCTGAGCATGAATATTATAATGATGTACAAAGGGAGTTGGAGCAAACAAAGACCCGTTGTTTCTTTGAGAAGAGGGAAAGGAGAGTGAGAATGTTCAAAGACTTGTTTTAGTTATTTGTGTATTTTATACTGACATTAAAATATTCAACACATTCACGCCGTGTTCAGTTTTAACTCATGTTTTTATATATATATATAAAAAAACATGAGTTAAAACTCATGTATATATTTATTTTTTATTGTATATATTTATTTACTCATGTATATTTTTATATAATAAAAAAACATGAGTTAAAACTGAACACGGCGTGAATGTGTTGAATATTTTAATGTGCTTTGCAGATGTTTTATAAATATGATGTGATGTAATTGTGTTCTCAAAATGATGTTCTATAATTTGCAAGTATTCAATTTTGTTTTGTTCTATCGCATTGCAATTTGTTATCACTAGCAAGCTGTATGTAGATCCTATGGAATTTAACAATTGTAAATGAGATACAAACAAAGTTATTTGAAGAAAGATTACAATTTTATAAATTTACGATTAACATTTTATGATTATAATTATGATGAATATTTTTAAAATTTTTCTTTATTTCAAATGATTTATATGCTCAAATTTGCTTGTAATATTTGTACAAAGTGCAAAAGTTTATGTACATTCATCAATGAAAAAGTGGTATATTAATCCTGTGTGTATATTAATCAATTGTTTTTCGATCAATTGGAATTCAATTGTTTTCAGTTTTATGTATTTTCTTACTTGTATTATTTTTTAAAATTGTTGTTTCAAGTATTTCATTTCACAAAACAAATCTAAACATATGTATTCTTTTTCAGAAATTCAATATACATTAAACTATACATGTATAAGGCTCCAAACTATTACCAATAGTAATTCAATTTTCAGTGAGTGATTATTTAAAAATTAACAATATATAATTTGTTTTTTCTAATCAGTTTTTGCAAAAAGTAAAAAAATTGAATAAAATAATTTGGATTCCAAAAATGGTATAGATTGTCGAAAGTATTGTATATGACCCGAAAGTGTTAATTGTTTGAAAATGCTGTAATTTGTATATCATGGATCCATGCCTTTTCACTTAAATCAAACGTGTGGAAAACATACACATTTTTCCTATCAATATTTCATGTTAAAAAATCATGAATATATATATCCATGCTTTTTCACTTAAATCAAATGCGAAAAACACTTTTTTCCCAAAATATTTTTTCTCAATTTTCTTTCGCGTTTGATTTGAGTGAAAAATCCATGACTTTTAGACATGTAATATTGAAAGAAAAAATGTGTATGTTTTTGATACGATAGTTAAAAAGCATAGATATTACAATATACAAGGTACATTAATGTATTGTTGTTTGTTTGCTGTGTATCAATTTCAGATAAATTGACTTGTATTGAAACCGAGTTTCACAAGATGGACTGACGTTCCTGCTCAAGATGAAAGGATGATAGCTGAAGAAAATGAAAAAAGAAGTTGAAGATTTGGAAATACTATGCTGTATAATGATGGGCTGCTGTTTGCTGAACTTTGAAGTCACTTTGCTGCTGCCTTGAAGAATTTGAGCCTGCTTGGATTGACATGCTTAAAATGTACATTAATTAAACTTTGTCATAAATATATTTATTTATGTAATGTATGTTTGCTTATGATGATTTTTTTTCTAGGCTTTGAATGCTGATGATGCTTTTCCATAAGACGATGAAGACTTTCCAGACTTTGCTGCTTCAAATGCTTTTGATGCTTTTCAATGAGATGAAAAACTTCTTTCAGACTTTGTTCCTAATGAGTTCCTTCCAAAGAATTTGGAGTTTACTTCAATCATTTATAATAGAATGTACATTGATAAAAATCAGGCGTTTATATTTATTTATTTATGTAATCCATGTGACTTATATGGTTGTTTCTTTATTTCCAGACTTTGATGCCTTGCCAAACAAAGCTTTGCTGACTGACTTGTATGCTGTGCTTTCTTCAATCGATATGATTAAATTATAAGTTTCTAAGTTGAGTCGAGTGATTAAGTGAGTGGTATCCAGCTTTGAAGATACAGTCAGTCGAGCAGAAATTTTTTATCAATGTAAGTCCTAAATCATTTCTTATACAAAGCAAGTTGTTGAATACTTTACTAGAATTATGTATAGGCTTTTGATATATAATTCTATGTATTATTAAGGTGACCCGGTGAATATTTGTCTCAATTCAGGTTTTTGTCTCAGGTTTTTATACGGTTCTTATTTGCATTATTCGTATTAAATATATTTTAATCAGAATTACGTTCTGATAAGATATATATATATATATATATATATATATATACCTATATATATATATATATATATATATATATATATATAATGTATTTGATAGATTTTCTAATTTTTATCGAATATAGTTTTAACTATATTAGTGTACCAGTTATTTAAACTACTTCAAATTTCTTCTTGCTATTGAACTATTAATTCAGATTATTTTTAAGCGACCTTAAGATGGATTCAAATACATACAGCAAACAAATTAAATTTAGAATTTATTATCGTATATCAACTTTTTATGAAATATCCAGAAATATGTATCAATTTTTAATGTAACTGGCATATTAGGGTATTTTGTTCTTTCTTTCAAATTCATGATATAAAATTAAATTAGTGATAATTTAATATTTACTTATTAATATTGAGAATCGATAACTATCGTGATAAGGGTTGTTCACTTTTAATTTTTTTTGTTTTTTGGAGATTTTTTTTTTGTTTTAATTTTTTTATTTAAAAAATCCACCATCTTTTGCTTTTCTAAACATTTTGTTTGCTTAAATATTATCAAGGTCATGTTTTTTGACAGATGTCCTGAAGATGGATCGTACCTTGTTCCGAAACGTCGACAGTAAATAAATATTTATTTATTTATTTATTCATAAGCAAGCCGTAATCAATAATAATAGATATTATTTCAGGCTCTTGTCAAGCTTATTCATAGTTAACATTAAAAGAATAGTAATTTTATAATAATCATAGTAGCTTATAATAATCATGATAACGCTGGTATCATCCGCAAAAAGAATAAAATCACAAAGATTTATACAATGAGGTAAATCATTAATATATATGAGAAATAGGAGAGGCCCTAAAATTGATCCTTGGGGCACACCCAATGTACTTGTCAATTTATCCGAAATTATTTGCTCGTGATCGTGATTTAAGTAAACGCTTTGTGTTCGATTAGACAGGTAAGATTCAAATAGTTTGAGCGAACGTCCGCGAATACCAAAATTTTCTAATTTGTCAAGAAGTCTTTGATGAGAAATACTATCAAAAGCTTTGGACAGATCGCAAAATATCGCAGTACAATATGTGGCTTCTTCGAAGGAGTCAATGATGTTATGAACTAAATTATAAATTGAGTGGGAAGTAGAATGGTTCTTTCGGAAACCATGCTGATTCTTGAACAAAATATTATATTTATTGAGAAAAGACGTTAATCTAGTATGCAAGATTTTTTAAATGAAAAAGGGATAGAATTCTTCAAGAATAAGACTAGGTATCTGATCCGGACCCGCTGAACTATTAATTTTTATCGATAGAAAGGTTTGCTTTAGTTCATCTAAATTTACAGGATAAAGAACGAATGTAGAATTATTTCGCGCGGATAAAGATTTAGTCGAACTAGTGATGATCGAGTTGATTGCGCTTGTTAATTTAGACGCTTCGGTGACAAAAAAGTGATTAAATTTATTAGATATGACTACCTTATCAATAATCTTGTCGTCGTTAATTGTAAGACAATCAATCTGTGAAGATTTAGTTTTCGTGTTGATTTCCGAGTTAATTAAGGACCAAATTGTTTTCTGTTTATTTGCTGAATTAAAAATCAAGTTTTCGTTGAATTTGATCTTCGCTAAATTGATTAGATCATTTAAAGTTGCCCTGTATTTCAAAAAATAAATTATAAAAGCCATTTTATCATTATGTACCGACAATCTCTCAATAAATGCTAATTTTTTAAGTGAAATTCTCAACCCTTTAGTTAGCCAAGGAGTTGAAGTATTATTTTTGACAAACGGTTTTCTTAATGAGAGGAAAAGCTTGATTGAAATTGAATAAAAATGTAGAAATAAAGTTGTCGAACATTGCATTTGACTCTTTGGACTTGTTAAGCAAGGTTCATGATTCCTTTTCCAAAAGACATTTGAAAATCAATTTATTTGATTCATCAAAATAACGTTTGTGTAAGGTAAAGGTAGATTTAGAAGTTGAAAAATTACAAAAATTTAATATTAAGCCTCGATGGTCTGAAAGAGTGGTATTTATAACACGCGAATCAAAGTCTTTTAAATTGGTGAAGAAATTATCAATGCAAGAAAAAGATTGATGCGAAAAACGAGTAGGTTCATGTATAGTACGAGTTAAACCAAAAGACTGCATATTCAAATTGAATTCAATGGATGGTTTCGATTGCTTATCAAAGTGTATATTAAAATCGCCGCAAACAATGATTTTGGAATATTTATCAAAAAGGTTATGAATCAATTCGTACATCAGCGAGATGAACATATCAACATTCTGGTCAGGTGATCGATAAACGCAATAAAGAAATGTTTTTTTTTACAAAATATTTACAAATCCAAGATATTACCATATTAATATACATACATATATATATATATATATATATATATATATATATATTAATTCAGAAAAATATGAAATGTATATTGTCCTCCATTAAATAATTTTTGCTATATATAATTTTTAATATAAAAAGTAGAAATAAATCATCAAGTTTCAGTTATAATGAGTTTTTACCCAGGATTTAAAATATAACTAGTTGGTTTGGTATTTAGCTTTGAGGCAAGTTACATGAACTTCCCGATATGTGTAAATAATTGACTTAATCAAAAAAAAAGTGTAAATAATATACTTCATCAATCCTACTTTAAAAAAACGATAATAATTTTAGTAAAGTTTGACGAATTTTTAAAATTAAACTACTTGTCGTAATGCCGTAATATTACAGTAAGTTCTATAAGACCATGATGTATATAGCCAAAAAAAATTCCATGAAAATCGGCTTAATTTTTTTTTTCAACAGTTCATTACAAGAAAACGGTTCGGTAGATTTTCACCTAAAACTAATCAGTACCATTCCCAACTAATATCTTTCGAACAGTTTTTGATTTTTTAAAATCGGTTCGGTAGGATGAGCTTAAATGTGGACGAAAATTTAACACTTTTTTTCAACAGTTAATTACAAGAAAACGGCTCGGTAGATTTTCACCTAAAATTAATCAGTACCATTCCCAACTAATATCTTTCGAACAGTTTTTGATTTTTTAAAATCGGTTCGGTAGGATGAGCTTAAATGTGGACGAAAATTTAACACTTTTTTCAAATTGCAAAGAAACGGCTTGGCAGATCGTCGCACAAAACTGACAAACGATAGTCCTCACCGAAATACATCAAATGGCTTTTAAATTTCTGAAATCGGTTCAGGCGCTTCTGAGAAAACGTCGATCAAAAGTCTAATTTTGACAAATGTCAAAAACACTATACCAATTTTTGCAAACTTTGACGAATTTTTAAAGCTAAACGAGTTGTCGTAGGGCCGTAATATTTTAGTATGACCTAGAAAACTATGGTATCTACCGTCAAAAAAAAAATCATAAGAATCGTCGAATTTTTTTTTTTTAAAACGTTATTACAAGAAAACGGCTCGGCCGATCTTTACCAAAAACTAATCAGCACGATTCCCAACCAATATCTATCGAATAGTTTTTGAATTTTCAGAATCGATTCAGAATTGCGGGCTAAAACGTGGGCGAAATTTTTTTCACTTTTCTGCGATTTATAAAGAAACGGCTTGGCCGATCGCCGCACAAAACTCAGAGACGATAGTCCTCATCGAGATACATCAAATGGCTTTTAAATTTTTGAAATCGGTCCAGCCATTTTGGAGAAAACGTCGATTTACGGCAAAAAATCTGTTCACACACACACACATACACACACACACATACACACACACACACACATACTTTTTCCAAATTTGGTCTCATTCGATTCAGAATGGCTCGAAACGTCGAGAAAACATAAAATTAGCGAATCGGATTTTTTGATGAAAACATAAACTTCTCCTTCGGGAAGTTAAAAATATGGTCACCTTATTTTATATTTTATAAAATTTATAAGATATTTTAAAAGTCTGTACATGTTTTAGCGAAATATTTAATGACTTGTTAATAATTCAATTGCTACGCATACATCTGCTAAAATGTCGTTTACTTTCTGATCAATTAAATAATAGTTAATTATCATTTGTTTTTTAATTAATTATTGACTTGCAATAGAAATTTTCAAAAAATATTAAAGGTTTCTAAAAATTTTAATTTATTTTTTAATATTTAATTTTCAGTTTAAATCATCAGTTTTTTTTTAAATTTTATGTGGATATTGGTAAATTTATTTATTATTTTTATTCTAACCTTATATCGTTGTAAATTTAATAATAATGGGTTCAAATTAAAGTTCTTTTGTTAGTCTATTTAATAGTTTATGTAAGATTAATATAGAAAATCATAAATTTTTTCTTCACTGGTTTTTTAATTTTTTGCTAATAAACAAAATAATTATAAATTTCTCGAAGTGAATGAGGACATTTACACACACACACACATATATATATATATATATATATATATATATATATATATATACATATACATATGTATATATATATATATATATATACATATGTATATATAATATATATATATACATATGTATATATATATATATATATATATATATATATATATATATTAAATTGTTGGACACTTAATATTTTTATTATGAATGAAATAGCAAAGATGTATGTGTACAATTTGTTCTACGGTATCACTTGCAATGTTGTTTTGTTAAAGAAATACTAATGATTAATTATTATGTAATGAATCAATTACTGATGATAAACAAAAAAAGAGTCCGCGTAAGGTTCACACGCGATTGAAGTAAAACTTTTTTGCAACTGCACAAGATGGCATTTAAGTAAAATAAATACATCATATAACATTTTTGAATAATGTTTATTAGTAATATCGTAACGCTCGTGATGCACACATTCATTAGTGTCAACCATTATACACATTTATATAATGGTAAATTATAAGTTATATATTTATAATAGCATTAAAAATATGTATAGTATTTAAACACAATAATGTAATTAAAGTTATACTTCAAATACGACATGATCGGTCTGTCATTCTAATTAGCATTTATGACTTGAATCTTCATCAGAGAAATGAAGTAATTGCTGATTAATAAATTTCTATAATATTCATTCACACAGTGAATTATGTTAAACAACGCCTAAATAAATATTGTTTTCACAATTTTACTTATCATGTAATTGTGTTTGAAGAACTAAATGTAATTAAAATTAACATACATACATGAATGATAATTGATCATTGGCACTCGACTCGGCCGTAACGCTTTTTCCGTTGCATTTGTACGGATTTACTCCCTAGTCGTGCCTAAAGAAGTTTTACTTCAAAATTAAAAATATTAAAAGCTGTTTAATTATTAAATTTGCAAGTGTTACTCGAGAACTACTTGAAAGTTTTTAATCTTGAGAAAAAGTTTGATCCAATTTTATATTTGTTTAAGGAATTACTACATTCTATTCGTTATTGATAAAGGAAATACTTTGTTTTTAAATTTATTAAAGGAAATATGTAATTGTATTAAAAATTGAAATTATTTCTGCATCTACAGTCAAACGTTTTCCTCATGACCATATACAATGCATGCATATTTTTTATATTTAATGGTTATAAATGTTGTTTATATTTTAATGGTTATAAATGTTGATGAAAATATTTAACGTTAATTATAACGTTAAAATAATTGTAATGTATACATTATAAAGAAAATTGCTTCATAAAGGGGTAAAAAATTACACAATTATAGTAAAGTAATAAAATCATTTTATTTTGAAAATTTGCTGAATATATACAGTAAAAGCATTCTATTCATTTTCCAAAGTTTTGTCGAAAGTTATGTTATTAACAATTTGACATAAATTTAGTTTTTTACTTTAAAAAAGAATTCAATTTTAATCAAGAGTTGCCCAGCTTTATCTCTTTGAAAATTTAACTTTTGAAAAATTGAAAAATATATAATAATCAATAAAATTTTATTGATATACCACTACATATTTTCCTACAAGTTAATTAGTTAGTTTTTATACCAAAAATTTTTTTATGGTAAAACAACGTTTGCCGGGCCAGCTAGTATATATATATATATATATATATATATATATTCCTTTAGTTTTTTTATATTATAAAACTTACTTTTCAATCATTATTGGGGCAATTCTGCCTCATAACATAGCGATGTCATGGCAATGCTTGTTCATTGGTAGTGAAAACTGTGAAAATGTCTATTAATTTGCTGTACGATAAGGCGTATTTTAAATATAAACTAGTGGTGTAAGTTGCTGCAACTTCCCGTACCAAAATTAAACTTTTAAAAAATATTAGATATGTTTTAACTTTAAAAAATTGTGATTTTGAGAAATTTTAAATTAAATAATTGATTGTACGAAAATGTTTTAATGATACTTTAAAAAACAGTTTATTTTTAATAAGGGTTTTCCAACCCTAATACCTTTTTTTC
>NW_020537735.1:0-24020 GCF_003426905.1 Ctenocephalides felis | reverse complement strand
CCTTTTTAATTCTCCAAATCAAAATTAAGTTTGCTCGTCAGTAGAGTCTTTTTTTTAATTCTTTGATTAAAATTTAAATTTGTTTGTCAGTAGAGTCCTTTTTTTAATTCTATAATTCGAAATTCAAGTTTGTTCGTCAGTCGAGTCTATTTATTTTTATTAAAATTATTAAGTTTGCTCTTCAGTAGAGTCTCTTTTTTAATTCTTTGAATCAAAATTAAAGATTGCTCGTCAGTAAAGTCCCTTTTTCAATTTCCAAATCACAAATAAGTTTGCTCGTCATTAGAGTCCTTTTTTTATTTATTAGATTAATATTCGATTTGCTCGTCAGTAGAGTCCTTTTTCTATTATTATTAATTATATTAAAATTTACTGGTCAGTAGAGTCTTTTTTTAAATTCTTTGAATCAAAATTTAAATTTGTTTGTCAGTAGAGTCCTTTTTTATAATTCCCTAAACCGAAATTAAAGTTTGCTCGTCAGTTAAGTCCCTTTTTTAATTCTTTGAATTAAAATTTAAATTTGCTCGTCAGTAGAGTTCCTTTTTTATTTCAAAGTTTCTTTACATTCAAGTTGGCCGTCAGTAGAGTCCCCTTTTATTCAAAATTTTCTTTACATTCAATTTGCTCGTCAGTAGAGTCCTTTTTATTTATTAGACTTCAATTCAATTCGCTCGTCAGTAGAGTTTTTTCTCAATTTTCTGATTTTCTCGTGATTTTCTCGGTAAATTTCGTGATATCAAAAAAATTTAGAATTTCCCAAAAATATTCAAAATTTACAAAAATTTTGAAAATTATGGTTAGATCTATTATTGACATGCACCACTAGTTCTTTGTTTGTGTCGATGATACTTCGATGTCAAGGTGTCAATGTCGATGACCATCGCCATAAATAGAGAAAGAGCCATTGAACTCTACTGTCAACGAACAAAAATCAGTGGCGGGGAAGGGGGTGTAGTTGAAAATAATTATGGTGAAGATTATTTTAGGGCTGGTATGAAATTGAGGACATTATTAGGAAAGGGCGAGGGTTGGTGGGGTTGTTTAATACTGGCACGTCATTGGGCGATAATCGGTCAGTGAACTTCAATTAACACTTTGTATATATATATATATATATATATTATAGTTATATATATATATATATATATATAAATGAATTAGTACAAATTAAGAAAGTCAAATACTAAAATTACTGCATTTAATTTTGAACAAAGTACCCAACACTCTGAAGTTGTACACGGGTTGATACTGTCAACTGTTTTTTAACCGTTGACATTTGAATTTGAATTTAGGTAATAGTAAATTTATGTATATATCTCTTTTAAGTTTAGTTTTCTGGTCAGTAGAAAAAAATCAGTTTGTTCGACAGTAGAGTTCTATTATATATATATATATATATATATATATATATATATATATATATATATATATATATATAACGAAAAAGTCTTCACTGTTTTTAATTTGTTTTTAAAAGTTACTCGGTGGTAGTGTTCTTTTCCACTTAATAATTAATTTTTTTATCACATTTGCTCGTCAGTAGAGTCCCTTTTTATAATTTGACCAAGTTTTAGAACAAATATTGTCTTTAATATGTATTTAACATAATATATTTTGAATAAAAAAAAAAGGATTTGTTATAAAATATTTCGCTAATTTCGCGTTCCAGTCGTCAACAGCTCAGTTTGCTCGTCAGTAGAGTCCTTTTCTATTATAATATTGTAAAACTAAACTGAAGCTCAAATTTTAAAATTACTGTATTTAAATAGTAACAAAGTACTCAACAGCATGAAGTTGCCCGCGGGTCGGTACTGTCAACTCTTGTTTTGACGGTTGATATTTGAATTTGAATTTAGGTAACAATAAATGTATTTATATATCTTTATTGTTATTTTCACATAAATTATAAATGTCTCATACTAATAACTAATAATATATTTATTTATACGTTTCGGCACGGTATGTGTGTCATCAATCAGCAAAAAATCTTAATAAACAATACTTAAAATAATTTAACATGCCATAAAACCTCATTCTAAAATTTTTGAAGTAAAACTTCTTTAAGTTCGCTTTCTAAAAATTCAATAAAAATGTATGAACTGTGGACAAAAGACTTAGTTAATTTTAGTATTCGATACAAAAGCGTTAGACCTCACAGATAATAGAAAAAAATCAATAAATTTTAAACATTGTAATATTTTTTCGCTATAAATATGGCTATAAGTATAATGTTTTTATTATAATATAATTATTTCACCATGAAAATCGTTTCCTACTCGTCGAGACCTTTCAAACGATACCCCACAAGCCACAGAACCACAAACTGCACTTTTTGAAGTAAAACTTCTTTAGGCTCGTTCACTAAAAATGCATCAAACGTACAGTTCTTTCGACAAATTTCACAGCAATTCAACTCAATATGGATTTATATCATTTATCATCCCTTTTTCAGCCCTGCACCATCCCACCACACCTCCCTAGGAACCGGTTTCCAACAGATGGCGCGAATGATGGACTCTTTAATCCTGGACGGATTTGCAGCCCCTTTTACAGCATTCACCAAAATCACGACGACCCACAGGACACCTAGAAAGGACCCTAATGTGGGACCAAATTCAGGACAAAATCTAGGGTCGACCACAAATGGCGGAGGAGGTGGAGGATCTTCCAGAAAAAGTCACCATCACCAGAATTCTGGTAGAGGGTATAATAGTCAGACGGGGCGGAGGAATGGGCCACCGACACAGGGTAAGGGGGAGAAATAATTAACCCTTTCCACTCGCGAATTTCGAGATTCATGTGAATTGAATGTTAGGGCAGTGGGGCGGCATGCGAGTGGAAAAGGTTAATGTTAGGGTTAATGAATGTTTTAGTTTCTAAAAGTGCGACAGATCGCTGGTATTGTCTTTTTATTTCATTTGCTCGTCAGTAGAGTCCCTTTTTATAAATAATTTATAATAAGTTTACTTTGTTCGTCAGTGAAGTCTCTTTTTAGGTTTCAAACTTCTAGATTTAATTTGCTCGTTAGTAGAATCCTTTTTTTTCGTTTTAAACTTCTAGATATAGTTAGCTTGTCAGTAGAGTCCCTTTTTGTTTTTCCAAAAATTCCCCAAAAAATTTCAAATTTGTTTGTCTTGATATTTACGTTGCTCGTCAGTAGAGTCTATTTTTTAAATGATTTCCAAAAAGATCCAAATTTGCTCGTCAGTAGAGTTCGTTCTTTGAGAATTTAATTTGTTTGTCAGTAGAGTCCCTTTTTCATTTTCCATCCAATTATGTAATTTAGCCTTTCAGTAGAGTCTTTTATTAATTTTCTAGATCGGGATTTAGGTTTGCTCGTCAGTAGCGTCCCTTTTTGTAAATAATTTCTTATAAACTTTAATTTGTTCGTCAGTAGAGTCCCTTTTCGTATATAATTACCTTTTTGTTCTTTTTTGTTTCCCCAAAAATTTCACAAAAAATTTCAAATTTGTTTGTCAAGATTGATATTTGCTTTGTTCGTTAGTACAGTCCCTTTTTAGGTTTCAAACTTCTAGATTTAATTTGCTCGTTAGTAGAGTCCTTTTTTCCGTTTTAAACTTCTAAATATAGTTTACTTGTCAGTAGAGTCCTTTTTTCATATATAACTTCTTATAAATTTTAATTTGCTCGTCAGTAGAGTACCCTTTTTATTCAAAATTAGTTTAGGTTTAGTTTGCTCGTCAGTAGAGTCTCCTTTTAATCTACAAGATCTAATTTAATTCCGCTCGTCAGTAAAGTCCCTTTTCGTATATAATTACCTTTTTGTTCCTTTCTGTTCTCCCAAAAATTTCCCAAAAAATTTCAAATTTGTTTGTCAAGATGGATATTTACTTTGCTCGTCAGTAGAGTCCCTTCTTTAATGATTTTATTTGTTTATTGGTAATGTTCTTTTATATAAATGATTTGAGGAAATACCAATCTGCTCATCAGTAGAGTCCTTTAGTCCTTTTTTCATTTCAAAGTCCTTACTTTGATTTTTAAATAAACATTGATAAATAATTTTTATGTTTTTTTTTTAACATTATATCTTGATATTTCATTTGCTCGTCCATAGAGTGTTTTTTTTCATTTCAAAGTCAACTTATATTGAATTTGATTGTAAGTAGAGTCCCTTTTTGTAAATAATTTTTTATTATTTTCAATTTGTTTGTCAGTAGAGTCCCTTTTTGTTTTCCCAAAAAATTTCAAATTTGTTTGTCAAGATTGATATTTGCCTTGTTTGTCAGTAGAGTCCCTTTTTAGGTTTCAAACTTCTAGATTTAATTTGCTCGTCAGTAAAGTCCTTTTTTTTTCATTTCAAAGTTCTACTTTAGTACAGTTTTTTTCTATATCTCGTTAACTACTTTATTACTCGTTTATTGTCTCTAATTACGCTCTCTACAATATTTAACTCTATAAATCATTATTTATCCTTCAAAATATTTGTATATATATTTGTATATATATATATATATATATATATATATATATACTTTTTTGCTATTACTTATATGTTAACGCGGTAACATTATATGTTGGTAACATTAGTCCTTAAAGTTCTAATTCTCTTAGTAGTAGTGTAGTATTATTATTATGAATAAAACCATCTATTTAATAAAAAAGACTCTACCGACGAGCAAACTGAAGCCGATGTTAAATTACTCTGTAATTTGGAATTTCCTGACTAAGAACTCTACTGACTAGCCAAATTACGTAAAGTATCTAGTACACAAATATGTAGAAAAATAAATTTTAAGTCTTCTAACAAACGATAAAACAGATTCAAGAAATATTATATTTTCTTAAAATATTTAAATTCATAAACCTCATAAACAAAATCAATTGAAGAAAGAATTGTATTAATTTACAAAACACCGAAAGTTTAATTGTAGTTGTCATGGTAACGCTATGTTATCCGTCTTTCTTGGTAGTAAAATCTGTGAAATGTGTATTTATTTGCGGCACAATCAGGCGTATTTTGCATATAAACAAAGCACGAAAGAATGTTATAATAACAGAATCTTCGTAGAAGCAGTTATTATAAAATACGCCTGATCGCACGGCAAACAGATAAACATTGATTTTCTAGACAGGGTTTGAGTTGCTTGTCAGTAGAGTCTCTTTTTTTTTGTCTTTCAGTAGTGAAACTGAGTTTGCTCGACAGTAAAGTCTCTTTTTTTACTTACAAGATTAATATCAAGTTTACTCGTCAGTAGAGACGCTTTTTTCAATATTATAGATACAAATCAATAAAAATCAATAAAAAGTTTGCTAGTCAATGGAATCTTTTTTTATATTCCAGTTTGCATGTCAGTAGAGTCCCTTTTTTAATATTTCAGTAGTAGAATTCGTCTTTTTTACTTTTCGGTTACTAATAAATTTGCTCGTCAGTAGAGTCCTTTCTTTATTTTGCTTCTCACAAGAGTCTCATTTTATGCAATTCAGTTCGCAATTTATTTTTGGTCGTCAGTAGAGTCCCTTTTAACATTTTAGATAAAAATCGAGTTTGCTCGTCAGTAGAGTCCCTTTTCTAATATTCTAGATAAAAATCGAGTTTGCTCGTCAGTAGAGTCCCTTTTCTAATATTCTAGATAAAAATCGAGTTTGCTCGTCAGTAGAGTCCCTTTTCTAATATTCTAGAAAAAAATCGAGTTTGCTCGTCAGTAGAGTCCCTTTTTTATTATTCTGAATCAAATTTTATGTTTGCTCGTCAGTAGAGTCCCTTTTTTATTACTCTGAATCAAATTTTATGTTTGCTCGTCAGTAGAGTCCTTTTTTTATTATTCTGAATCAAATTTTATGTTTGCTCGTCAGTAGAGTCCCTCTTAAATCTCCAACTTCAAATTTAACTTTGCTCGACAGTAGAGTTCCTCTTTTCATTTCAAAGTTCTCTTACTTTAATTTAGCTTTTTTCTCATCACTAGAGTCCTTTTCTAATTCAAAGTCCTAGATTTAGTTTGCTTGTCAGTAGAGTCCTTTTTCATTCTAATATTCATTTAGATTTAACTTGCTTGTTAGTAGAGTCCCTTTTTTCTAATTCTAGATCGAATTTTAAGTTTGCTCGTCAGTAGAGCCCCTTTTTCATCTTCAAGATCAAATTTAATTTTGTTCATCAGTAGAGTCCTTTTTTCATCCTAGATTTAGTAGAGTCTTTTTCTTTCTTCTTTTTGCATTAGTTCGTCTCTATTAACACACTTCGTCTCTAATTACTCGTTTATTGTCTCTAATTACTCGTTTATTGTCTCTAATTACACTTTCTATAATATTTAACTCTATAAATCATTATTTATCCTCCATATATATATATATATATATATATATATATATATATATATATTTGCGATCAGGCGTATTTAACATATAAACATAGCACGAAAGAATCTTACGATAACAGACTCTCAATGATTCTCTTATAACATTCTATCTTGCATTGTTTATATGTAAAATACGCCTGATCGCATAGCAAACAGATAAACACTTCCACAGTTTTCACTAATAATTATTTATCTAAATCAAATATCCTTTTTTTCCAGAAGTCAACCCGACTCCCCGCCACGACACCAACCCCAACATTAACCCCAAAGACTCGCCATCGCCCACCAAACCGAACAATACGGAAACCAAATGGGTTGCGAGTCTCAGGAGAAGGGACCCCGAAATACAGCCGGCCCTGCCTTCTATCCATTCTAGGACTAAACAAAATACCGGTAGTAACGGTAGTAATGGAAGTAACGGTAGTAACGGTAGTAATGGTAATAATGGTAATAATGGAGTTACCACATTGCACCACCACAGACACAGTTTGACCACCGCCAGACCTTCGAGGAGCATCGAAAGGGCGAGGGCGGCACTCTTAAAGGTAATAATAAAAATAGAAATAGATTTGACAATTGTTTTTATCATAGTCAAAAAAGAGACTCTACTGACGAGCAGGAGTATACAAAAAGGACTCTACTGACGAGCAGGTTTAATAATGAATTTGAAGAAACAAAAGCGACTCTACTTTCGAGCAAGCTAAATCTAAATGAATATTAGAATAAAAAAGGGACTCTACTGACGAGCAAACTAAATCTAAATAAATATTAGAATAAAAAAGGGACTCTACTGACGAGCAAATTTAAAATTTGATTTAAAAAAATAAAAAAGGGACTCTACTGACGAGCAAATTCAAAATTTGATTTAGAATAATAAAAAAGGGACTCTACTAACAAGCAGAATTAAACTAGATCTTGGAGATTGAAAAAGAGACTCTACTGACAAGCAAATTGGAATGTATAAGAAATTATTTACAAAAAAGGGACTCTACTGACGAGCATACTGAATGTAGACTTAAATTATGAAATAAAACTCTACCGACGAGCAAACTAAAAAGACTCTACTTATGAGCAATCTTAATACTAGAATATATGAAAGAAGCTCGACTAACGAGCAAATTAAATATCTACACAAAACATTAAAAAACAGCTTTACTGACGATAAAATTGAATATCTAGATAAAATATAAGAGAATCTACAAACAAGCAAGATAAATATCAATTTGGTGGATTAGAAAAGGGACTTTACTCGCGAGCAAACTAAATAAATAATAATAATAATAAATATCGACAATAATACAGGAACTCTACTTATGAGTAAATTGAATTCAATCTATAAAACGAAAAAGGACTCCACTAACAAACCGTCAATGAAGCAATAACAATAAAAATAACTCTACTGACGAGCAAACTGAATACCTAGATAAAATAATTTAAAAAAAAACTCTACTAACGAGCAAATTCAATATTTGTCTAGCTACATAGATGAAAAGGGACTGAAAGAAACAAAAGATTTTCACCGCCAAGTAAATTAAATAAAAGTGTGGAAGATAAAAAGGACTCTACTGAGGAGCTAATTAAATATTGTTGTAAACATAAGAGAAAAAGACTGTACTTTCTTGATAGTTAATATTAAAATATAAGAATGAACGAGAATTTTACCAAATATAATGTTGGAATCAACAAAAGAACTCTACTGACAAACAAATTTAAATGTAAAATAGAAGTTAAAAACAAGAAGAATTCATTTATGACAACATATAAATATGATAATTTTTAACAAAGAATTGTCTGTGTTAATCAAATCTATTAACATCGATTCATAACAATATTTTCACTTTTTTAGGAACGCAAAGCGAGTACGGCCCTGCCGAGCCCCACATCCACCAACTTGCACCCTTGTCAAAGGAATCCGGCCCTTTTAAGAAAAGCGACTTCGACCGAAGACAACGCGGTGTCATCCGATCCTGAAGTTAGTCCGGAGGAAAGGGAGTGCAACAGGTAAAAAAAATTAAACAAATTGTTATTCTTAGAACATTTCAATATTTTTTTGAATCATTCAAATCGGTTAGTCCGGAGGTAAGGGAGATATTATTAAAATATAATTAATTATGTCGCCATCTAACGGTGTGCTTTTACAAATAACCAAAATCTGGTAAGGACCTTGGTTGACCCGCCATTTTGAGCTTTCAATTTTATTCTTTATTATTATGTAAAATATAGTTGTTAATAATACATGGCTAAGACATGTTAACATCGACGTTTCATTTAAGTTCATTATACAATAAGTGTATATACTTACATTTTTACGCTTTCAAACAAATTATTGAAGTTTTTTGACAATTTATAAAATTTTGTCACCTTCAACTTTGTCTTGTACATATTAACTTCAAATATCAATAGCCTAGTTTTAGAAATTTATATCGTCTGCATTATATATAGTTAAGGGCTGGAATTTTAGTATGTTATTCCTAAAAGTATATACTATAAGTGTACATACTAAAATTTCATTGTTAGTAAAGTTTTTGACATATTTCAAAAATTTTATCCGCTTATGGAGTCACTTTGCAAATAAAATATTCTCGTTTTTGAGAATCTATACCGGCTGTACTATATATAGTTAAGGGTTGAAATTTTAGTATAGTATTCTTAAAAGTATATGCTATAAGTATACATTTATAGAATTTTATATTTCCGTACAAAATATTAACGTTTTTGACATTTTTGTAAAATTTTATCCGCCTGTGAAATGACATGAGAATTTATGCAATGACAGATGCTTGCGCATCGGGCGGGAATATGGTTAAAATATAATTAATTATGGCGCCATCTAACGGTGTGCTTTTACAAATAACCAAAATCTGGTAGGAGCACTGGTTGACTCCCCATTTTGATCTTTTTAATTTTTTTATTCTTTATCATTATGTAAACTATAGTTAACATCGACGTTTCATGTTTATTACACAGAAATAGACCAGCTTAACATTCCAATAATAAAATATAATTCTGTTTTTTCTTTTTTTAGTGGAAGGGTTTTCAGTGCAGTAGGCTACGAACCCCATTTAGTAGACACCATAGAAAAAGACATTTTGCAGAGAAACCCTGATATCCAGTGGAACAAAGTGGCGGGTTTGCACGAAGCCAAGGCCCTGCTGCAGGAGGCTATGGTCTTACCTATCATCATGCCGGACTTTTTCAAGGGTATAAGAAGGCCCTGGAAGGGCGTCCTCATGGTAGGACCCCCCGGAACCGGAAAGACCCTTCTGGCAAAAGCAGTGGCCACCGAATGTGGCACCACCTTCTTCAACGTGTCATCAGCAACCCTAACATCTAAATACAGGGGCGACTCGGAAAAACTGGTATAGCAAAAATACGCCTGATTGCACGGCAGAAAGCTATTAACTTTGTTTTAATATAACATTTTGATAATTTCATTGTGAAAATCTAGACTCTTTTTTAATAATGCTTTGTATTATCACAATTTAACAATCTCATTTTAAAAATTTATATACAGTTTGCTTGTCAGTAGAGTCATTTTTTATTGATTTGTCCGTCCAATTTGCTCCTCAGTAGAGTCCTCTTTCATAAATCAAGATAGAAGTATAACACAGCGTTGCCATGACAACGCTATGTTATGTTCTATTTTACCGGAGAATTAACCCCTAAAATTTTATTATAAGTGTTATAACTATTTAAAGTATATATTTTTATATCGCAACGTTTTATTAGATAAAAAAGGGATTCTACTGACAAACAAATTTTAATTTTCTTATAGAAGATTAAAAAAACGGACTCTACTGACGAGCAAATTTTAATTTTAGTTTAGAAAATTAAAAAATGGACTCTACTGACAAGCAAATTTTAATTTTTATCTAAAAGATTAAAAAAAGGAACTCTACTGACGAGCAACTTTCAATTTTTATTTGGAAGTTTAAAAAATGGACTCTACTGACGAACATATTTCCATTTTAATTTAGAAAATTAAAAAAGAGGTTCTACTGACGAGCAAATTTTAATTTTAATTCAGAAGATTAAAAAAAGAACTTTACTGACAAACAAACTAAAATAATATAGAAGGGACTCTACTAGCGAACAAACTTATTCATAAATAATATGAAAGGGACTCTACTGACGAGTAAACTAAAATAATTTAAAAAGAGACTCTACTGACGAGCAAACTGAACTAGTAAAAATAGATTTTGATGACGAGCAATAATAAAAAAAAATATTATAAAGGGACTCTACTGACTAACTTACTAAAAAGGGACTCTACTAACGAGCAAACTAAATTGCCAAGAAGGAACTCTATTGACAAGCGAAATAAATTGACAAAAAAGGATTCTACTGACTATATAAACAAAATTGCAAACTAAAACAAAAAAGACTGTACTGGCAACCAAAAAATCTGTCTAGATTAATATTCAATTTGCTCGTTAGTAGAGTTCTTTTCTTCATTTCATAACATCAGTAGAAGTAGAGCAATCAATAGAGTCCTTTTCGAGTTCAACATAAATATTTAATTGACTGGATAAATTAATAAAATGACTCTACTGACGAGCAAAATGAAATAATAAAGAAAAGACTCCACTAACTACTAATTAAACAATTGAAACCAATTATTTATACACCGGTTCGTTCGTCAGTAGAGTCCCTTTTTAATAATTGGATCAGCAGATTTCCTTTTTTTAAATATTTTTGATAATTTATGTCAGTCATCCCTTGATTTTTTTTTTATTTTAGTTTGCTCGTTAGTAATTAATATTTAAAATGAATTATCATTGTCCAGGTCCGCCTCCTGTTCGACATGGCCCGCTGGCATGCCCCCAGCACTATATTTATCGACGAAATGGACGCCCTTTGTTCGGCGAGGGGCTCCGATTCGGAGCACGAGGCCAGCAGGAGGTTCAAGGCGGAATTGCTTATACAAATGGATGGATTAAATCACACAGGGTAAATGAAAGAAATATATATATATATATATATATATATATACATATACCAGTTATGATTAAATTTTACGAGTGCTTGCCATGTCGTCCTAACCTAACACAACGCTTTCCCATACATTTTTAGTGAGGCTCAGATACGCATGGTAAGCGTTAGTAAAATATTTTTAGTACATTATTTTATTATACGGAACCCTATTACTTTGTGGGGTGTTTCGAGTATGATTTTTGGATAGTACTCATCGAGACCTTTCATTTGATACCCCACATGCCTATATTCGATTTTGAAAAGTCTTCACCGATTGTTCTGCAACCCATTGGTTTACTTTTTATATTATCTCTTGTAACTTTTGAACGGTTTGTCCGAATTGAATATTTTTATTCGGAAAATTATACTACATTTATTGATATAATATGTTCTTATCTGTAACACTATAGTAACTATGTGTACACTAAAATTGAATAAATTTACATCAGGAATTAAATAAATGTCTTGTAGGGAATCTTATTGTATTTTAGGTCAAAAATAAGTTTGCTCGTCAGTAGAGTCCTTTTTTATATTCTGGGCCAAAAATTAAGTTTGTTCGTCAGTAGAGTTCTTTTTTATGTAATAAATAAAAATTCGGTTTTCTCGTTAGTCTTGAAATGATAACTTATTTTGCTCGTTAGTAGAGTCCCTTTTTATCTAGTTTTATTAACTTCCCGTAGGGTAAGTTATTGTAATGGGCCGAAAATCGGAATTGAAAATTTTTACATTTCTCGACGTTTTGAAGGTTTCTGAACGTTTTGGCATACCTCGGAAGAAATGGATGTGTATGTGTGTGTGTGTATGTATGTATGTATGGATACAAATTTTCGCCCACGTTTTCGGGCGTACGGATCAACCGATTTGAATGGTTTAAAAAACATTCGATTCCTATTAATAAGAAGAAGAGCTGATTAGTTTTTGGCAAAAGACAGGTCCAGCAGTTACGGAGATAAGGAGCAAAGAGTGCAGAAAATAGAAATCGAGTTTTTGAGAGAACGGAGCATCCGATTTGGATGATCTAAAAGACATTCAATTAGTAATGATTGGGAGAAGGGGTTATTAATTTTTCGCAAAGGCAGGCTCAGCCATTACGGAGATACAGAGCTAAATGTACAAAAAATGGCAGTTTTTGAGAGAACTAAGCGTCCGATTCAATTGATTCAAAGAACTTTCTGCTTGTCTTAACAAAATAATTGATTTTGGAAAAAAAAAAATTGTACCATTTTTTTTTTCTTTTTTTTTTTTTTAATTTTTTGTATATCGAAAATAATTCAGATTTTATTTTTAATTCTGACTATAGTTCTAATATACTTTAAACAAATAATTTCAACTTATACAATGTTACAATATTTATAATAATCTATTTGAAAACATTCAGTATTCCTCGAACATTTTCGTTACGGTACGGGAAGTTCCAGCAATTTGCCTTAAGGCACGATGCCACCCACCCCACTAGTTTATTTTTTCGTCAGTAGAGTCCTTTTTGATGCTTGTAATTTAATTTGTTCGTCAGTAGAGTCTCTTTTTTATATTCTAAATCAAAATTAAGTTTGCTCGTCAGTAGAGTTCCTTTTTTATATTCTAGATCAAAATTAAAATTTGCTTGCCAGTAGAGTTCCTATTTAAAATTTCTAGTACAAAATTAAAGTTTGCTCGGCAGTAAAGTCCTTTAATTATTTTCTAGATCAAAAATTAAAGTTCGCTCGTCAGTAGAGTCCTTTTTTTATTCTTTTTCAATTTTATGTTCAGATTTAACAAGATAGCAAAAATAATGAAAGTTACGGTATTTATTATAATATATTTGAAATCGTTTAAAATTTCTCGAATATTTCATTACGGTACGGGAAGTTCCAGCAATTTGCTTTAAGACACGATGCCATACACCACTAGTTTATTATTATGTAATATTTATTTATTTTCAGACCCGATGACAAAGTAATAATGGTTCTGGCCGCCACTAATCATCCTTGGGACATCGACGAAGCTTTTCGAAGACGATTTGAGAAACGAGTATATATAGGGTTGCCCGATGGTAATTATAAACTATATTCTAATTATATATATATATATATATAATGTTTTTTATTAATTTAAGACGAGAGCCGGTCGGCCCTTTTACACTTATGCATGCAGGACATAACGATGGACGCAGATTCGAATGTTATCGGTGATCTTTTGGAAGGATATACAGCCGCTGATATTGTCAATGTTTGCAGGTAAATAATTATACACTATTTCATTTATAAATATTTCGTTCAATACATTATTATATATTGTAAAAAATTCAATGGTATAGCTAATTATAAAACACAAATATTATATTGTAAATTCAAATTCAAATATCAACGGTCAAAAAAGAGTTGACAGTACCGAACCGCGTACAACTTCATGTTGTTGGGTACAATGTTCAAAATTAAATGCAGTAATTTTAAAACATTTTATATACAAATTATAATAAGTTATTTGCTACATGTATGTTAGTTTCATTGGTTGTACGTTTATTTTATTATATAGAATTAGAGTATTATATATTGTTAGAAAGATAATAAAATTATCTACAAATCTGTATATAACGTTTGAAAACTTTTCGAACAAAATTAATTGTGAATAATATGTAAAATTTAAAATTCAGTTAGCCATTGGTAACATTTGTTTATATTTACGTTTATATTGCTAAAATTTGTTTTACAACATACATATTATTATATATGGTTAAAAAGCTAATAAATTTATCTACAAATCTGTATATAACAATTTACCACGATTCGAACAAAATTATTCACGTTATAGTTATATAAACGTTATAGTTAATGATAAAAAACAAATATTTTATTTAAAATTCAAATTCAAATGTTAACGGTCAAAACAAGAGTTGACAGTACTAACCCGCGTACAACTTCACATGTGTTGGGTACATTGTTCAAAATTAAATGCAGTAATTTTAAAACATTTTATATACAAATTATAATAAGTTGTTTTGTTGCATTGTACGAAGAACTCTACTGACAAATTGAGAAAAAAATTTAGAAAATTTTACTGACAAGCAAATTTAGAAGAAAATATAATTGGGACTCTACTGACTAGCAAAATAAAAAAAATTAATTGGGACTCTACTGACGAGCAAATTATTTAATAGGAATAAAATGCAAAAGAAACTCTACTAACAAGAAAAAAACGTCCAAATATCTGTACTGATAAGTTAATTTAGAAAAGATGTAAAATAAGTAAAAAGAGTGCGCGTAAGGATCACACGCGATTGAAGTAAAACTTTTAATATTGTATGAGTAGGCAATTAAGATAAAAATAAAAAAACATCATATTTAAATTTTAAAAATCATTTATTAATAATCACATAACATCAATAACACAGTTTAAAACAACATCGATAGATTAATTGCTATCATATTTCATATATGATATAATAGGTTTGTGATAACTAAAATGAGAGACATAAATTTTGCTTTGTAAACTATGTACATTTCTGGAGAAAACTGCATCAATAGTCGTGCCATATCTTGTGGTTGATTCAAATGGAGAATTATTCATTGTTAAATTAAATTTATTATTTAAAAAATCAATTAATGGTTGAGATTCTTCTGAACGAAAATTGACATTGAAATCTCCAGCAAGAATTAATGGTATCTCGTTGTGATTAGTGTTTAAAAGTTTGCACCCTCATAAGAAAAATGAAGTAACTGCTGATGAAGAAATTTAATAATATTTGATATGTTTTTATTGGGAGAAATGTAAAGGACGACTATAATCAATGTTTGATTCTGTGTGTGTAATATCACCTACTTGTGTAATTTCATTAGAAATATCCAGTAATATCGTTGGCGCAAGAAACTGCATAGGAGTCGCATTATGAAGAGTATCTGAACATGAATGATTAGACAGCTACACCACCTGCTCTTGAGTCCGATCGTTTGTATTGAGTAATGCAGTAATAGTTCTGAATATCAATTCGTTCTTCATTATTAATCCAAGTTTCCGAAAATAACAAAAACGTACAACGTTGTAGCACTTTATCTTGCAGATCAGGCAAATGAGCTCGTAAACTTTGGCAGTTAAAGTAAAACAATGAAATGTCGTTCAAACTTATTATCTCACTCAATTTTTCTTCTTGTGTTATTAATCTACAAGTTGAAAGTCTTTGGAATTCAGTTTTTAAGTTCATTAATCCTGCTGGCCGTTTTCTTCCATGATAAAATTTTTTGAAATGATGAACAATCCATTAATGCTGGTAACTCGTGATAATGCAACATATAGAAGCTGCTGATTATATGTTTTATTGTATTCATATACAATTTTATCAAAAGTACCACCTTGTGATTTGTGTATTGTGAGTGCACAAGCAGACACTAAAGGAAAATGATTTCTTTTGACAAATATGATTTTATTTCTATTCATTGGAATAGATGAAGATCTCCTGAGAATCGGCACAGCTGTCCTACTGATATTAAGAGTTTGAATATGATGTGCAGCTTTCTTCTTATTTTGTTACCTATCTTACCAGGAAATTCAAACCATAAACGTAGAAGTTCATCATTATCGCCACGTTCTATGTACACTAATTTTCCTACACAACCATTAGCTAAGCCATCACTTACATCAATATTAGTTGTTATAATGTAAAATTTATTCAGAACTAAAATTATTTCATACGGCAAACCCGCGGTATCAATAACCGATTTTTGTGAAACTGCTGACGAATGTATGATTGTTGATCTGTCGCATGGCAACCTACATAAATATCCGTGGCAGTAGATATTATTTTGTCTTCAACGAGATTCAGTATAAATTTATTATATTCCATGACACATTTATTCTCTAAGAAAAGTCTTATTCCATGAGGACATAACATAAAAAACGTGATTCAATTAATGCAAGTTCATATAGGGTTTAGCGCTCGACTTACGCATGACATGACGCGATATGAGTGGATACTCGCGACATCAGCGCTTACGGCGTCGTAGTGTTCAACTACACGTTGGCATTTCGTTGCATTTGTACGGATTTACACCCGTGTAGCCTAAAGAAATTTTTACACCCATATCGCGCCTAAAGAAGTTTTACTTCAAAAAATGTAAAAGGGACTCTACTGATGAGCAAATTTTACAAAAATCGTAAAAGAGGACTCTACTGAAGAGCAAAAATTAAAAAAAACCTAAAAAGGACTCTACTGGCTAACAACTTCAGAAAGAAGCATAAAAAAGGCTACTGACAAAAGAATAAAAAAAAACGTGAAAGGGACTCTACTGACAAGCAAATTAAAAATAAAATATAAAAGGGAATCTACTGACGAGCAAAATTTTATAAAATCGTAAAGAGGACTTTACTGACGCACAAATTTCCTTTTGAATCATTTTAGTTTGCTCGTCAGTAGAGTCCATTTGCAGTTTATTTGCCATTGTTTCAACATTTTTTGATACTTTATAAAATAAATTTGCTAAAATCTAATTTTTAACGATTTACGGAAAAAATAATAATATTCGGTAAAGCATTTAGTAAAAATATTTTAGATATTAAAATATTATGATAATAAATAAATTAAATGATAAAAAAATATTTTATATATTATCAAATTATATATTGTATACATTCTTACTTACCAATATTTTTCTAAATTCCAACATCGAGGATTAATCACAATATTTTGATTATAAATATGCCTAAATATTCAAACTTTTACTCTTACGATAAAAATAAACAAGTTATGACTCACTTAATTTGCACTTTTTATGTATTTTATTATCTTATAACAAAAGATATTAAAAAACAATAATAAAGAAATAAGAGAATATAAAAACAAATATGCATATAACATGTTTCAGTACCCAAATCACATAAACACTTTACACTTACATAACAACGCCATTATTGCAAAATTCTTGCTTTAAAAACTCGATTAATAGCAAAATTTTAGAATTTAATTCATAAACACTATCTATTAACAACAAACATTAGATTTTAGCGGACTACACTTCGCTAAAAATAATCTTAATTTTATTATGCACAACGAAAAATTTTAATATACACTTGCAAAATTCTTTGTTTATTAAAACCAACTATTGTTCCGCCATTGCGTGTCTGACAGTTGCGATCCTAAATTTAATAATAATATTTCTGTTATTATAATAACACTGTCTGTTAATATTGAACCGTAGATTTTACAGCAAACACTTCACTAAATAACTATAGTCATTTAATATATAAAACAAATGTCATGAACACTTTGTAATAACACAAATAACGTGCAAATGTCTTGATTTACTAAAACAATGTTTATTCCGCCATTAAGCGTTGGACAACGACGTTCAACGAATACCGGTGAACAACGTTCTTATTTTTGCAGTGTTACCACCATCTAGACAAAAACTATATCGATAATAATTTATACTTGTGACAAAAAGGATTTTGTAAATATGTTAATAAGTTTTAATAATATATTTTAACTTGTATAGGATATTTATGATATAAAAGATATTGATATTATTAGTTATTAAGACCAAAAAACTAAAAAAGAACATGAAATAAATATAAATTTGTATAAATACTAAGAACGAACTTCACAACGGACGCCAAACTGTCAACGTTAACAATACCAAGTTAATTATTATTATTAAATGTCGAAATAGTATTTAATTATTAATTATAACATCTTTACAAACGTATAAATACTATTTAATGCATATCCAATGTTTATAATATATTTGCATTACAAAACATAAATTGACAGTTGAAAAAATCCTGAAACCAACTTCTCACTTCACGTCACTTCAAATCATTTTTAGAATTATTCAAATCTATGTTTTGTTTTAAATGTATGTATATTTATTTTATATTATTCCTTCCAGGGATGCTTCAATGATGTCAATGCGTAAACGCATATCAGGAAGGACTCCATCAGAAATCAAAAGGATGAAACGTGAAGAATTCGATCTTCCTGTAACGACATTGGACTTTCAAGAAGCCCTTACACGTTGCAAAAAATCAGTGACAGCAAGTGACGTGGAAAAATATGAACAGTGGATTCAACAATATGGATCGTGTTAATCTACAATAGACTATAATTATTCAGTCGATTATAAGTAATAAATATATATATTATGTTTGTATAAAGAGAGCTTTATTCTCAAATTCCAATTGTCATATATAGAAATATTTATAATATTTAACATCATTATCGAGTTGTATGTAAATATATATAAGTACATGTAAAGTGACTCCTTACATTTATAAATAAATAAACAAATCAATAAACAAAATAAAACAATCTTTTATAATACAACTCGATGGCAGTTTCTCGTAACAGAAATAAAATTAAACAATGAGTATATATCTAATTAATATACCTGTCTTCAAATTGCGTAAACTATATACATATTTATATTTCTATTTAGCGTTTATTTAGCGTTTATTCAGCTTTTCGTGCCCCCTTGGACTTCCAAGCTGTCACCAAATTCCAGGCAAAGTATAACGAGAAGAAATGTACTTGCGTTGCTAGTAATAGAAAACCGTACCACAGCAAACCGTAAGGGTAACCCTGAAAGAAAAAGGGAGTTCTTTTTATTATATTTTCTTAATTTACTCGTCAGTAGACTTTCTTTTACATTTTTTTATTAATTTAAATTACAACTAGTGGTGTATGGCATCGTGCCTTGAGGCAAATTGCTGGAACTTCCCGTACCGCAATGAAATATTCGAGACATTTTAAACGTTTTCATATATAATATTACAAATACTGTAACTTTCTTTATCATTTTTTACTATCTTGTTATTAAATTTGAGCAAATCAAATGTAAATCATAAATCATAAATCAATTTATCTCCAGAACAATAACAATCGTCATTTCATTTCGAATTCAGTTTAAAAAAAAAATAGTTGCTAAAAAAAAGTTCAAATTGAAAAAGTGCTCCCGTATAGTCACAGTCTAAACGCATTTGCAAATAATTCTGTGCGACATTTTCACTTATACTGTGCTTAGCTTGGCGGCATTTTTGCATTTTTCAATAGTTTTTATATTATTATTATTGATTACGGCTTGCTTATGAATAAATAAATAAATAAATGCCATTTCGAAGTAAAAATTACGAAAATTAACCAAGCTAAGCACAGTCTCAGTGACAGCCTGGTACAAATATTTTCACGAGTGCGTTTAGATTGTTACTTCACCGGAGCGCTTTTCAAATCTCATGTAAATTATTTATAAAAATTACATTTTATGTTGAAAAAAATCGAAAAATGACCCATGCTAGGCACAGTCTAAGTGACAACGCGGTACAAATGTTTTCATGAGTGCGTTTAGAATGTGACTGTACGGGTGCACTTTTCCAATTTTGAGAAAATTATTGAATGAAATGAAACATGAGGCAATCTAAGTCTATATAAATTTTTATAGAAATGCCATTTTTAGTTGAAAAAAATCGAAAAATGATCCAAACTAGGCACAGTCTAAGTAACAACCTGGTATAAATTTATTTGGAAAATTACATTTTGAGTTAAAAAATTAAAACTAGTAGTGTATGGCATCGTGCCTTAAGGCAAATTGCTGGAACTTCCCGTACCGTAATGAAATATTCGACAAATTTTAAACGCTTTTAAATATATTATTACAAATACTGTAACTTTCATTATTCTTGCTCCCGTATAGTCACAGTCTAAACGCACTTGGTTTAACATTTGCACCAGAGTGGCGCTTAGACTGTCCTTAGTCTGGGTCATTTCTTGAATTTTTTGAAAAGAGTGAAATGTGAAAATGCGGCCAAGCTAAGCACGGTATAAGTGAAAATGTAGCACAGAATTATTTGCAAATGCGTTTAGACTGTGACTACGATTTTTCAATTTTGTTTAAATTAGGCAACTATTTTTTTTTTTAAATCGAATTCGAAATTAATTTGCTCGTCAGCAGAGTTCTTTTTAAATTTGTTTTTCTCAATTTGCTCGTCAGTAGAGTTCTTTTTATCATTTATTAATACTTTATTTGATAGTAAGTAGAATTCTTTAGCATTTTTTTTAATTTGCTCATCAGAAGAGTTCTTTTTAATTCTATTTCCCAAATTTGCTTGTCAGTAGAGTCCCTTTTTAAATTTATTCCCAAATTGGCTCAACAGTAAAGTTCTTTTTCATTTTTTTAAATTTGCTCGTCAGTAGAGTTCTTTTTAAATTTGTTTTCCTTAATTTGCTCGTCAGTAGAGTTCTTTTTAAATTTGTTTTTCTTGATTTGCTCGTCAGTAGAGTTCTTTAGCATTTTTTTTAACTTGCTCATCAGTAAAGTTATTTTTAAATTTTTTCCTAATTCGTCATCAATAAAGTTCATTTATCTGGTTTTCCTGATTTTGCTTATCAGTAGAGTTCTTTTTAAATTTGTTTTTCTCAATTTGCTCGTCAGTAGAGTTCTTTTTAAATATATATTTAAAAGTCAGTAGAGTCCTTTCTTATATTTAGTTTGTCAAATCGTCAATAGAATGAATTAAATTTGTTTTTCTTAATTTACTCGTCAGTAGAGTTTTTTTTAATTTGTTTTTCTTAATTTGCTCATCAGTAGAGTTCTTTTTAATTTTGTTTCTCTCAATTTGCTCGTCAGTAGAGTTTTTTTTAAATTTATTTTTCTCAATTTGCTCATCAGTAGAGTTCTTTTTAAATTTGCTTCTCTTAATTTGCTCGTCAGTAGAATTCTTTTACATTTATTTATAGATTTGCTCATCAGTAGAGTTCTTTTTAAATTTGCTTTTCTTAATTTGCTCGTCAGTAAAATTCTTATTTTCTAAAATTGTATTAGGAAATATTAGTATGTAAACAAAAAAAGGACTCTACTGACAATCAAACAAAGTAGTAATAATCCTTGAGAAGAAAAAAAAGCGACACTACTGATGAGCAAACTTTAATTTCGATCTACAATATTAAAAAAGGGACTCTACTAACAAGCAATAAAAATAATGATTTGAAAATACGAAAAAGGTTTTGTTTCTGACATTATTTAATATGAATTTACTATGTCTAATATTATTAAATAATTATTAATAATTAAATAATATTAAATTGGAACGTTCAGGCAACTTGCCTTGAGGCTAAAAACCACTTAGTTCATGATAAAACTATTCATATACATTTGTACTAAAAATATTTCACTAACGCTTACCATGCGTACCCAAACCTAAGAAAAAATGTATGGGAAAGCGTCGTGTTAGGCTCGGCCGACACGACAAGCGCTCATAAAATTTAAAACATTAATATAAGGGCAAAGATTTTGTCACATCAAATATGGCATGTGGGGTATCAAATGAAAGGTTTCGACGAGCACTTTACGAATATCATAGTTATAGACTGAAAAAACCAATAGGGTTCCGTACACTATACATTCAATAAAATTACAATGACATAATTTTAACTTTCTTTTGCGTTATTAAAGCTGTACGACTTATGATGTTAGGTAGATGAAATATTTTTGAACAAATCTCTCTAATATGTTATTGATATTGGACGGCCGGTTTGAAAGTTACAACAACTTTAATAAATAAATGCACAAGCGAGTCGAGCCGATGTCGCATCGAACCGCGTCGTACTATATACAGTACAGGGGTCAAAATGTTCCAAATAGTAAAAATGCATGTTGGGTATCAAATGAAAGGTCTCGGCGAGCACTATCTAAAAATCATACTCAAAATGCTGTAGAATACAATAGAATTCCTTACAAAGCATGTATTTAATTTATAATTTTAAATTTATACAATTTTTGTGTACACCAAGTTATTATAGTGTTACAAATCATAACATATTGTAGATAATTTATATTAGTACAAATTTTTCGAATGTTGCGTTCAATTTGGACAAACGGTTCAAAAGTTACCAGAGATATTATAAAAAGTAGACCAATGGGTTGCAGAAAACTTTAGTAGATCAAATATAGGCATGTGGAGTATCAAACAAAAGGTCTCAACAAGCGCAATTTAAAAATCATACTCAAAGATCTTACAAAGCACCAGAGTTCCGTACAATACAATATTTACTTCTTACCTGCCACAAAATAATGTCCTCAGCGTCTTGTCCTTCAGCTAAATACTCTAAAACGTCTCCACAATAATAAATAAAACAATATAACAATGGCAAGTAACCCAGCACGACTATTCCTATCATGTATCGTTGCATCAGGGCTACTCGGTTTCTTCTGGCTGCTGTCAGACCAACAAAAGATAGGACGACTGATAGGCACCAGATGTATTCCCACCATAAAGGCTGGAAAAAGAACACGTTGAATCTTAACTAACTTTTTCTTTAAAAATCATTATAAGTTCATAATTATTTTTTACCGTTGGAATTTCTAATTCCTCGATTTCTAATATAAAAATATCCAGTCTGTCCAAGATGTCTGCGGAAAGCTTTGCAAGCATCGCAAAGAAGAGTAGATAGTGGAAAAATATACAATATTTCAATCTAGATTTATTCAGAGCACTGAAATAAAACAAATACTTTAAAATAATATATTCAACATAAAACATGTATCTAACACAACTTATTATTAGTGCCTCAAACTGAGTATTTAGTTTATGAAACAAACAAACCACAATTTAACAACCAAACCCAATCCTTTCTACCTAAATATATCATTTTTAATTTGAGGTTAGAATTTTTTTATTATTACCTTATCTGATATTGTGCAGCAACGCGTTGCCTGTGTAAAAAATCCGTCCCATCAGTCCCCAAGACCATGGGGCCCCCTTTAGAGGCCATTTTCGACTTCCAAATTCACTAAAATAAATAAATAAATCTATAAATCCAATTCGAACATATTGTATAGATTATTCTTGGACAAGAGCTAATGTCAGCGTGTCAGCATGTGACGTTTGCTGTTGTCAAATATAGATTGAAATTAAATATTAAAATAATGAATTAAATTATTTGTTTTGTGTTTAGAGACATTGTAATTGAGATTGTTGGTGGGAATTGTTTTAAATTGTTTAAAATTTGTTGATAAATTTTAATTTTGTGCAAAATGTCAACATGGCGTTCAACTGTCAAATGAAAACTGTCATGTCTCAACTGTTAATAGTAATTAAAATACATACATAATAAATAAATAATTAAATTTTATATTCAGAAGACATTTTCATGAATATGTTGTAGTTTAGAATTGTATCAAATTAGATTAAAATGCTAAAATTTGTTTATATTGTGTCAACCAAGATAGTGTCAAATGTCAAAAGAAAACTGTCAAGTTTTAACTGTTTTATTGTAATTAAAAATACGATTTATATACCGATAATGGCAATAAAAAAACGATTTTAATAAAATTATAATAAATTTTGTTAATATAAATTGTATTAAATTGGATTAAAAGTGTTGAAATTTTTATTTTGTTAAAATGTGTCTGTATGGCTCAACAACTGTCAACTGAAAAACTGTCAAGTCTCAACTGTTTATATTTTGTTTAAAATACAATTTATGTAAATAATGGAGATAAAAGATCGATTTAAATAATATTATAACAACTTTGTTAATGTAAATTGTATTTAATCAAATAAAAGTGTTGAAATTTCTATTTTGTTAAAATGTGTCAATATAAAAAATAACAATAAAATGCGGCAACTGTCAATTAAAAACTGTCATGTCTCAACTGTTTTATTATAATTAAAATACAATTTATGTTAATAATGAGAGATAAAAGATCGATTTAAATAATATTATAACAAGCTTTGTTAATGTAAATTGTATTTAATCAAATAAAAGTGTTG
>NW_020537734.1:0-37501 GCF_003426905.1 Ctenocephalides felis | reverse complement strand
AAAATTATTATTTAGAGTAAATATTATTATAGGTATGACGGGGCACAAAGGTCTAATATGATCTTCAGTAATGCTACTCTGTCTAATCCAAATGAACTACATGACAACACATAGCATGTATCAAATGTTCAACTATCGAAATATGTTCAGTAAAGTTCCTAGCCAACTTTTAATTATAAGAATATATTTTATTCACTATTTTTCTAAAATTTGCCATCTGTCCTTTGCGCGGGGTAAGAAGGTACAGCCAGCCAATAAACAAATCCAATGTCTTCTTTTTAATGTTAAAGGGATTTTACGATTTAATAACTACAATATTTAACCAATGTGAGATACAAATTGAAAGAAACATTTTTTTATATAGATTTTATTGTATATGACCTGGCAGACAAATCTTTGCCAATTAATCATTCTCTCCAGTGTCTTTGTCGAAAAAAAAACTGCCACCTCCCAGCTCTTACTTTATAGGTATTTCTGGGGACAATTAACCCATATCCCGACAAATCCCTTCGGGGTGGCATACGGATCATGAGCCCGTGGCCGTCTCACGGCAAAACCCTTTCTGGTTCTCTCTTCCAAATGAATTGCCGGAATGACCCAGGATTTGAGACATGTCACAATGTTAAGATGTCACTCCCAGCACTAATTCCTCAATTTCCGCACGCGCGTTTTTGATCGATGCGATCGAGCCTCGGGTTAACAACGTGATTTTTACATTTATTTTTCTACCGAGAGACTCTCGACATGTAATCTTTTTGAAAACGTTGGCAAAAAAGGAAAATATCGATGTTTGTCGGTTCTATTGAGTTTGAAGCATGGGATATGAAGTGGAATTTTATTATAAGTAGTTGGACCTAACCAGAATTACTTAGAATGTTGACAGATGCACCCTGGTTCGTAAGCAACAAAACTCTACATGATGATCTGAAGGTGTTATATTTATATTGATAAGGTGATCATACGTCCCGGTTTGATCGGGACAGTCCCAGATTTCCACCTTGTGTGTCTCGGGTTTTTCTAGCAGCAATATTTGTACCGCATTTAGATCTTTTGTCCTGGATTGTCCCGAATTTTTAGAAAATTAATACGTAAACTAACAAAAATTATGAAAAAAAAGAACAAACGCTAATTCTTTGAAATTCAAGGTTCAAAAGCGAAACAACATGAATACCGTATATAAAAAAGTATTACATATAACTGAATAATAATGTTTTTACTAAAAGTCTGCAAATTTGATTAAAAAAATTATTCATATAAATAAAATCTGTTTTTTATTGTATCTTTAAATAGCGTTCGCTAGAAGACTCCGACCCCGTCTAAGTTTTGACTTCAAAAAATATGGTCACCTTAATATTAAGGACTTCATAAAAACAAGATTGACCAATCATCATAAAAAATTAGAAAATCACCCTTATTCACTCGTTGCTCCGCTGATCAATATACCAAAATCGAGAAGACAAAAAAAATATGGCCAATTAACTTGATCTAGTAAAATTGCATCAAATAGTACATGCCCACTGGGGTAATTACTGTATATAATTATATATTATTATTGTCAACCAAAGTAGCTCATAGGATAGAAATATTGTTTTGATTGTTATTAAAAAAATAGAAAAAAGTATTTAGATGGGAGAAAATTTATCTGCCTGATTTTGGTTATTTTATTTAAAAAATGGATATCATTTCCTTTGTCAATGATATAATTTATTGGATCAGATGAATCTATTCGTGATGGTGCATAATTTATTTATTAGTTAATTGTTAATTTGTTTATTTATTTTACACAATTTGCATTTATGAAAACTTCTACATTTTATTTCAAACATCCAGCTCATTGCATTAATCATCGATTATTCTTTGTATAAATATTTTTGTGTGATTGGGATTAGATAATCTTAATAATATTTTAGTTTATCAGAAAAAATATAATTTAATTAATTTAGTTAATTTAATTACCGTAAAATACAATTGTATATTTCCTTTACCATTAAATTTAAATCAATGTGTGTCGTCCAAAATTTAATTAACTTCTTCCGATGAGTCTGTTCCAATTTCCAGTAAAAATATTCAGCAAACCATTGCCATTTCAGACTACTGCATATTCATATTTCCGAATATGTACAAAATCCGAGCAAATGCAGACTTTGAAACTTCCATAAAAGTTCAATACACAAAACTCCATACGACCGAACATATGGCATTAATGAACGGACGTTTTCTCTCAGGGCTGGGATAGGAATTATATAAAATTTTCCATTATAAATTGCTTAATTTTTAAATATAGATTGATTTTAATGATAAGTGGTAATTGGCATCTATTGGGGTAGAGTAAAGGTTCGCGTGTAAAAAGGTTCACCATCAATAAGTCAGAAACAAGTGAAGTTAGGGGTTTTTCAACATCAATATTTTAATGTAGAGGGCAAAAGATCTGTAACCAGCTATTACCTTGAATCAAGAAACATTGCTATCACGAGATCAATAACCACGTTTGAAAATGTATAGCAGAAGTATTTTTTTAGTCTTTAGTTATTTTGACTATGAGCACTGTTGTTTAGTTTACAATGCCTTAATATATATTTTAAGTATACGATACTTAATTACGATACAAATACGATATTTTTAAGTTAGATTTTAATTTTAAGTTGATTTTATATAACCTCTATAAAAGCTTACATGAGGATTGGAACAAAAGGTCCAACTGAACCTTCAATCTGACAAAAGTGTAAACAATCAAAAATAGTAAATAAAATAGTGAATAAAGAAAAAAAAGCAATTTTGCGACAGATAGTTATTCCAACTCTTATGTTGAAAATTTCTGATGAAATACCAGATCAAGGTTATATACAGTGTTAATAATGAAAAATGTGCCCATGAGATTTATATTTTGTATTGGTTGAATAATGCAGCTATGATTTCGTAAAACTCCATTAAAATTGAAATAAGACATTGGATCTATTTGCCCCCAGAATGTCCCACCCACTTTATGCAGTAAAAAGTGATGTACATATATTTTTTTATTCGCTATTTTATTTACAACTATCAAGTTAAGGACATTTAATAAATTTGGGGAATTTACAATTGTCAGCCAAGGGACATTGTATACTAAATGGGCATGTTGGAAAAACAACTCAATAGTTGTTTTACCATTCGTTATAATATTAACATTATTTTATTGTTAATTATATAATCTTAACTATTTACTTATAAAATAATTTCTTATGAATAATGACTAAGTTATTTCAAATTTTTATCAGGAGAGTTGATGACTTAAATCCAGTGGCGCTTTTCTTTTCAACCTTCGTCGATAGTTCTAAGGAGTTTGCTAACGAATTTGGGTGGCTGATGATCTAGTTTTTATATTTATGTTTTTGTTATTACATCTTTTATGAAAAGTGTGCTTGTGTCGAAATGAATTAGCCAATTCGGGATATATTTTGGTGCTCCTAAGGCAATTTTCAAAAAATTGTTCTGAAATTTCTGTATTATTTCTATATTAATCTTATGAGCACTACCCCATAATTGTATTCCATAGCACCAAATTGGTTTTGAAGTTTTATATAAAAGCAGCTTATTGTATGAGCATAGTTTGGATTTAGTATCTAATAACCAGTAAAGCTTTTTGATTTTTATATCAAGCGTAATAAATTTTGGAAAATTAGCGAAAAATCATATTTCTAAAATTAGGAATTAATTGTGAATTTTACTGAATATAGAACGATAGTTGATTGTTTGATATGTATTATGTGTTGTCTTGTATATCATTTGATTTAGTCAGTATTGTTTCTGAAAGTCAAATTGGTTCTATGTGTTCCAACCCAACCTATATAAAAATAATATATACAATATATACAACTAGAAATAGTATATATCCAAGTCCTTCAAAAAAGTTGAACCAGCATTGTTTGCCTGGCAGTCTTTTCCCTCCCCTGCCGTATCTCTTATACTGCGGACGTAGGCCATCATCTCGGGTTACAGAAGCGCCATCTGCATGATAATAGCTCCAACGTGCCTCTAGATAGCGTCCAGGATCTGGACAGGAAACATACTGAAGTTATGCACGCTGGAATACCGGATGCTGTGGGTCATTGCTACTCGGAGCGTGTCCATTGTGAGCGTCCTGCTGTCTAGCAGACGAGATTGCTCCTCGGGTAATTGTCAAACGTTTTGAGGGAAAGAGGAATTGATGCGGTTTATTGTGTTTTGGAGTAAGAAGACTTAGTTGAAATCTATTTGGCATTGATGAAATGCATTGACAAATTCCCGAAATTATCTGGTTTACAAAGAATCAGAGAAAAAATTAAGATTTTAAGAAATACATATGTTAGAATTCACTGTTCATACAATTTTCTAAAGCAGTAGGGTAGACTGGAGTCATAATAGCTAAACTGTGCTGACTTCGAGATATGGTCCAAAGGGTAAAGGATGAAGTATGTTTGTTCAAACAAGTTTCCATTATTGCATTGAGTAAGCGCTCTACATTAACATGATCTGTAGACCGAATGGCTTTTAAAAAGTTTTTGAAGTAAAACTTTTTGAATTAAAATTAAGTTTTTGAAGTAAAACTTCTTTAGGCGCGACTAGAGTGTAAATCCGTACAAATGCAACGGGAAATGCGTAACGCCAGAACTGTACGTCATTCAATATCTTATTTTAGCTCTCGATAAAAATCATTTTAATACTAGTCGATTGTATTTAGTCGTCGTGTATGTGAATAGAGATATGTCGTTGTATGCGTACCGATATCAACAACAAACGTGATCCTTACTCGCACCTTTTTTTTGTTCAATTTTTTCTTATAATAACTGTAACTTATATACAGATATACCACTTCCTTTGTTATTTTGCTGTAAGTTGAACATTAGTAGTTAATTACCAGTAATTCGTTTTTGCGGAGATAATTTACTCGATCATAATTATGAACTGTCTCCAAAAATTGTATGTTGGGTACGGTTGTGACAAATTTTGTGGGTACGGTTGTAACATAAATTTTTTATATTGTAGTTGTGAAATTGAACAGATGAAAAACAAATCAAACTTAACTAAGACAAAATACGAAAGAGAAAGGAAAATTCTATACAAGAAAATAAAGGATTTGACAAAAATTTATTTTAAAAAAAATATGTTTGTGAATTCATGAGCTTTGCTTAAATAATTATGTTGTGTTGTGTTTTACACTTCTGACTACAAAAGTCGATATAAACCATTCTAGTGTTTATAGCTTTTTTTTCATCCCATTTTTATGCCTGATTAAATTGTTTCTCTGGTGTGGACGGTTGTGACACTTGCCCTTCTCTTGTATGATTTGATTTTATGACTAATCTATCGCATTTAAGAACAGAATTTTTGTATTTCCTCATAGACAAATGTTCAAATTGCCATTTAATTAACTTTTCTCTCAGCTAACTAGTAAATTAACAAAATTATTGCTGATCAAGAAAAAGTGGCACAACCGTACCTAATCTTCTTTGATTCATAAAAATATATAATCTTAATATCTATCAATTACTTTATTATAATTGCATATTAAGTTTGAGATTCAGCGTACTCTCTTATAGAATTGAATTAGGTTGTACATAATGTATTACATCTATTGTACCTAAGGTGAACAGATCAAATCAAGATTTGATTACTATATTACCTGATTAATACATCAATTAGTCATTGTGGAAGTGCTATTGATTCGTTTTAAAATTAATTAGTAATAATTAAACGTTTTGTCGATATTAGTATGATAATTGCAATTCTTGGTTTTTGAATTTTTTAATTGTCATTTAGAAGAATAATATAATTGTGGACCTTTGAAGACTTCGAAAACCCTGTCAAAATTATATAAGATTTAAATTAGGTGCAAAACTGAGAAGTTGCGAATCGTAAGACGCTTGTTTTTTGCTCTTGAATTCGCTATATTTCATTGTACAATTTTTGCATCATTTGAGAAAATAACTTCGATATATTTCAATATTTAGTCCATATAATAATACAAAATTATTGTTTTGATCTATGCAATTCAACTAATTATAACAAATAAAATTGACTGCCCAAAGCCTTAAAAACCAAAAAAACAAAAATTAAAATGGAATAAAAACACAAGATTAAATATTAAGAAATGATTTTGATTTTTTCAGAGAAATATGTTCATGTTATATCTTTAAAAATTATCAATATATGAAAAAAAAATATTATAACTGCATGTATGTTAAACATTATAATATCTAAAATTCGATCTATCTTTCAAGATTGCAATTTTAATCCTTTGTTATTTCCACCAGAACTCTTTGTGCTAAAGTTTACTTTTCAGCAGAACTTTATTTCCACTCAAATTATGAACCTGACATTCTGTTTACCTTCTATGCATTCTAAATGAGTGTTTCTAATAGACACGTGGAAATTCGGTCCTTTCATAACGATAACTGGATTTTCTCACATGTTTTCCTCTTATTACCCGAAATGGTAATGCAATTCCAGATATAGTTTGCTGGGATATTGCTATTTTAAGCGAAATACGTAAATAGAATATTTGATCCTTTGGAGTTGAGATAGGTTCTACATATCATTTTGCCATATTAGCATACATACTTGATAACTAAAAGCTTTTAGGGATAATTTGAAATTTGTTTTCTCGTTACCGGTATAATTATTCATCAGGTATTAATGGAAATGTTGATCAAAGATCCTGCTTTTTGAATGTTTTGAATATATTTTTTCATTACTGTTGATTACTATATTTATTATCTTTTTTACAGCGATGCTGTGTTTTATCAACATTAGAATATTTCAAGAGAAACGTAAAAAATAAATAGCATTTCCTACTAAAGTTGTAGGAAAACTGTATGTTCTTAAAGCATTCTTTTAAGAAAAAGACTAGCAGAAAATGAAAAAAGGCAGTCAGATCTCAAAGACGACGTGTGAGAGCTTTAAAAAAGTTACTACTGTGTAGAACATAGAATTTACGACGTTATGTATTTTAGAAAAATCGATATTAGCTGCTGATTTAAAATTTGCACTAGTCATACTAATTTTTGTACCATCAAGAAGAATAAAAGAGATTGAAGTTATCATTTCTCAGCATAGGTTATATGTTATTTCAATCTCAAAACCGTGTGATAATATCCAGAAAATTTGAAATTTTATATAAAAGTCAGTTTATAAACCTACAATTTTTCTTTTTGCCCTTTTAGGATAGGTGTTAAAATAATTATTATATAATGAAAAAGTAAAATGAAATTTAAATGATTTCTATATATATTTGAATGAATGATTCATAGGAATCAAATAAAAATTTAGTAAGAATCGAATAGAAATCTAGTAAGAATATAATATAAATCTAGTAAGAATCTAAGGATTCAATAAGTCCTTTGTAAGAATTCATTAAGAACCTAATTAGGAACTTGTAAGAATTCCGTATGGAACTTATCTAGTTAGAACCTGATTTGATCTGCATCTTACAAATACTAGTCAACACTTGTCTCGATCAATATAAATCGAATGTTTTTGAATCATTCAAATCAGTAGTTCCAAAATCGTGGAGGAAAAATCGTGGATCCATACGCAAACACATACGCCCATTTTTATAAAGTATGCCCTAAATATTCAGGAGGCCTTGAAACGTAAAGAAAAGCAAATATGTTCATTTACAATTTTTTGTGATTATTGTAATTACTTTACGGGAAGTTAATTATAATGATAATTCAACAAATTTTGATGATATATAAATACAGAAGGATGGATCAATTTGAAAAAAAAAGCAAACAATCCTTTTATTTATACAACCAAGCTATCCGCCAGAGTATTAAAATTTGTTGCGTTATGTGCAACAATAACACTGCCTTTGAACCACTTATTTCTTGGTAATGAATAAGTAATAAAAAAATATTACATTACTAGTAATCAATTGACTACTCCATCAGGTAACATGTACTAGTACATATTATAGGGCTAAGTTTATTTTAATGCGTATACATCTTGCTCACAAAAGTGAACTTTTCGTCTCGTCTGGCAGGTACTTGTGCGGGTTGAAATGGTTTGGCAATTTGATTTTTAAACTTCTCAATGAATAAATTAAATCGTAGATATAAAAATTTTAAGCTTGCAGGAAAAAGTATAATTTTAGGGTATTTTTACACATAGGACTGAAACCTGCCAGATCATTATTTTCGTACTAAGCACGCTAAGAATCATCTCTACAAAAATTGTTAGCCTTACAGGTGCACCGTCATATAAAAGGTTCACTGGCTGTCAGCCTATAGTTTTATAAGTAACGTCGATCAAAACAAATCAACAAATTAAATCGAATAAAACTATATCATTTATTACTCTTTATGTATATCGTATTTGCTTTCAATACCACAAATGTGCCCGTATATTGTGTTCTGTATATTGATATATCGTATCCCGGTTTACAGCGCCCGCACAGGTAGTCTGGGCCGCCATCGGGCACGACGTGGAATTGCCTTGCGACATCACACCGGCGACACCGCGGGACACGATCAACATGGTCTTGTGGTTTAAGGACTCCCCTATACCACTTTACAGGTCAGTATTCCAATAGAAAATAGAATAGAATTGAATTGAATTGATTATTAACAGAAAATCAGTAGTTTCAATATATTTTATTTCTTTTATTAATTACAAACTATCTTATACAACAAATTCAGTATTCTTGGTGATATATGGATTATTAACATCTATTCTAAAATTTCACTCATTAGTAAGCCTTTCAAGCATTGATAAATAAATGAAATTAAATTATATATCAAATCTATAATCAAGCCCTCCGATACATGTATAAAAAGAAAACAAAATTATTTGATACTTAATCGATTTTTTTGCGAACGAATCAGCATTTATAAGTGTTTTGCTACCTTCCCTTGTAAAAAATTTGTCCTAATTAAATCAAATAAGCGACTTAATCAATGAGAAATCAATATATTTTTTATTAATAACATAACAATTTAAATAACAATATTAACCCTGTGTGAAAATTATTCACAATTATGATAAAATATAAATCACTACTATGTATTAACTTTATATTAAGAATATTGCAATATTTTCAAAAGTAATAAAATTGTGATTAAAATGTACTAGCAAAAATTATGCTATTTTAGGGTTTTTATTTTTTACTCGAAATTTCTCAATAATAAAAGTATTTTACGATTTTACAATCCTGATTAAATGCGCCAACGTTTGATGAAACTTGCCCACACACTTTATTACATTTCTTTTACAAGAGGGCCTCTCAAAGTTGTCGGATTTCAAAAATTTGAAAATCATAGTTTAACAAAAAGTCATTCTCGAAAACTTGGTGCAATTGGGTAATTATTTTTCATTGTGGTTCTGAATGTTGTACACGGTCATGATTTTGAAATTTTTAAACTCATAGTTTGACAAAAAGTTTTAGTTCTCGAAATCTTGGTGCAATTGGGTTATTATTTTTCATTGTAGTTCTAGAAATATTGTTCACGGTCATGATTCCAAACTTTTAAATTTTTTTAAATGTACAAAATTAGTAAAAATTACCCTAAAAAACAAAAAATGGTCATAATTTCACAAAAGCTCTGAGTTGAATTTAAAGCTCATAATTTCCAAACAGAAAAATCTTCTAATTTTTCTTCTAGAGTCTAGACCAGTGATTCCCAAAGTTGGCGCCAGCGCCCCCTTGGGGGCGCTGCGGCGATTCTGGGGGGCGGTGATGGGCTTTGGTGTATTTAGGGGGCGATGCTTAGTTTTAAAGGGCGTTCAAAGCACAAAACTAAAAAAAATATATTATTAATATTATATATAAATAAATGATTAAAATTAACACTGAATTATATAAAGATAATATTTTAGTTGAAGTTATTCAAACATATCTGCATAGGTGTATTAGTAGGTAAATCAGTTTTAAAACTATGCACCGCCAATTCTTGTATCACAGAAGGTTTAATGAAAAGAATGGTTTATATGTTTCTTTGTATGACGATAATTAGTGTAACTTTTCAAATTTTGTAAGGGATTCTTTAAGAGATTTTTTGTAAGAGAATCTGTAAGTTTGGCGGATATATGATCATTATTTGTCGTGCTATCAATTATATTTCTTTGATATCTACCCGTAACTGTCCACCCGAATGCCGCGTTTTGTAAAATAGATTTATCGGGGCCTAGTATAATTCTTTCGTTACCTAAAATTTCAAAAAACGTATCAATACCTATCAACATATCTACTTCGCGCGGAATATTTAAGTGTGAATCCAAAAGTTTTAATCCATTAGGAAGATTTAGCTCAGCAATTTGGATTTGCTGCGCGTAGTAGGCTCGATATTTTCGTAAGCACAAAGGCATTTATATTTTTTTATTTTTTTGGAAATGTACCATCTTCATTAAATATTTCTAAATTTGTAAAATTATTCGATTTCGTTGAAATTCCAACAACACCGTGGAGCTTAAGGCTCTTGGATTGAGATTTAACGCGTAATTTTTGGAATAGCGATTTTGATATTGTATTAATTTCCGAGTCTAAATCCACTATTGCTTGAATTTTAACGCGACTTCCCTTTATTACTTTTTGCGAACAAATTTACCTCAGGTACGAGCGCACCCCCGTCTTTCCTTTTCCCTCACATTAAAATTATAATCGAAATACATCGATTGGTTTCTAAATTTTTAAAATCGGTTTATGCGCTTTTAAGCAAACATCGTTGAAAGTTCTAATTTTGATAAACGCCATAAAAACGATACTGATTTTTGCAAACTTTGACGAATTTTTAAAATTTAACGACTTGTCAAACAACTAATAATAAAAATCGTCGAAATTTTTTTTTTAAAACTTTATTACAAGAAAACGGCCCGGCCGATCTTTACCAAAAACTAATCAGCACGATTCCCAGCCAATATCTTTCAAACGGTTTTTGAATTTTCAAAATAAATTCAGAATTGCAGGCTAAAACGTGGACGAAAATTTTTTCACTTTTCTGTTATTTTTAAAGAAGCGGCTTGGTCGATCGTCGCACAAAACTGACAAACAATAGTCCTCATCGAGATACATTGAATGGTTTTTAGATTTTTTAAATCGGTCCAGTCGTTTTTGAGAAAACGTCGATTTACGGCAAAAAATCTGTTCACGCACACACACACATACTTTTTCCAAATGTTGGTCTCATTCGATTCAGAATGGCTTGAAACGTCGAGAAAACATAAAATTAGCGAGTCGGCTTCTCCTTCGGAAAGTTTGTAAGGGGGGCGCTGAGTAACATTTTTTCTGGAAAGGGGGCGGTAGGTGAAATAAGTTTGGGAATCACTGGTCTAGACAGTAAAGGCAATACTATCACCCCGTTTTGGTTTGACGTCAATGTCTGGGACACCTGTATTAGGGTGGTCCTAGTGCTAGGGGTAAGGACATTTTCGAATTTGTTTGCTACTAAGGGCTCAAATGGTTCCAAATTGATAAAAAACATTTATCTGAAAGTTTTAGCTCTTAATATTGTCTTTTAGATATAGCATGGAGAAACTTTCGAAAATTTCAAAAATGTTTTTAGGCATAACTTAGCAACAAATGAATTAAAAGTGACAATTCGTGTCATTTTTTTAATAATTTTTTTATAATTTGTTTTTTAGAGCGTCAAATTTTGAATAAAACTCATTCATTTGTTCGCTAAATTATATCTAACAAAACATTTTTAAAATGTTTGAAAATTTTTCCTTGCACTTTCCATACAAAACTTAGATTGAATTGCGCATTGACAATTTTAAGAGATAATATTACTAAAATTTTCAAATAATTATTTTTTATCAATATGGAACCATTTGAGCCTTTGGGAGTGAAAAACTTCGAAAATATCTACATTAAGGGGGTTTTCTACTGTAGAGGTATGAATTTCGCCCGGTATTTGAAGCGCTGTATAAAGGAAACAAATAATATTTTTACTATCGATTTATTTATCATTTGTTTATTGATATTTTATTATTAAATAAAAAAATTATTAAAGAAAAAAATTAAAATTCACAAAGTTATGAGCAGTCAAAATGGGGGCTCAAAAAAAAAGAGGGTGTCCTGGCGTGCATGATTCTAACCCTACTGGTGATCTAAAACATAAAAAATAGTTGGATTCTTAATTATTATAGATGCCGCTATCGTATGACCCTTAAATATATTATCGTATGATAAGTTAAAAAAAAAATTTTTTGTTTGAATGGCGGCAGTTTGAAAAAAATATATATTTTTTCATGTTTTCTTTAACAATTCCGAATTTGTTAAAAGTTATAGTTTTGGGCAAGGTCCACGCGATAAAGCGATGTATAGAGAAGATCCTCTCCAAATTTGAAGTAAATCGGTTCATTAGAACTCGAGATATCCTTACCGCCAGCTCGAAAAAAGTAGTTCCGAGAAAAACGCGTTCAAAGTTTTGAGACCGGTCGGACACGAACCGAGGCCACGTCACTAAAACGACTATAACTCAGGAAATAATAGTAATTTTGAAAAATCCTTTTAATGACATATTTTTGAATAACTAAACTTTGATAATATAAAAAAAAATTTTTTTCGAATTTTTCAAAATTCTACAGTAGAATACCCCCTTAAGGACCACCCTAATAATAATATATATATATATATATATATACGAGTATATATATATATATATTATATTCAACGTATATAATCTTTTTTATTATATAAATATATTTCATTCCCATCGGGAATGTTCTGTACGAACACCAAACTCGTCCTCCTCGTGGCCGTCACCCGGGTGGATTAGATTAACTCGCGGTCGCCTAGGATTTAGTGAGGCGCCCGAAGGCGCTACGAGGCGAGTCCGAATTTTGAGCGCCGCCACGAATTCGTATCTAATCCTTGTTGTATGGGATTCGGGTTGTCCATTGACGTGCTCATATCTCATTGCTGATGCAGAATATACACAATAATAACGATCGCGAATCCTCACGTTTACGACGGACCCATATATTGGGTTATGGTAGAACATACAAACATAGTAAGTATTGCAAACACACACACACGCACATACACACAATTAATTAGAGCATTAGTGAATTTAAATTACTATCTCATTAGTATATTATCAGATCCTTTTTGGATTCATATAGGTATTTTATTAATGAACTTCACTTAGCGAACTTCACTTAACGAGTTACATACGACGGCTATTAAATTTTTAACACTTTGGGGACGGCTGTCCACCTCAGTGGACAAACAAACAAACTCTGTGAGGCACAGGCTTTTTATAAACAATAACTCAGTTTGCATCGAGAAGTTGAAGAAATTACATATAGCAGTGATGAACAGTATTGTATTCCGAAAATAATTTTAAATTATTTTAGTAGTATTTTCAGCTTTTTTCTTCGCTATATGGTCCTTTTTTAATATTTAAAACGACCGAGCGCTTTTAAATATGGCAAAACGACTGGTAAATTTTGTGAATTAAGCAGCACTGAAGATCAGTTTCAAATAGACATTCATAGTGCATACAAACAAATTTTACGAAATTACTATTCGCACCGAAGATAGTGATGAATGTGATGATGATATTATCCAACCAACAAAAAGAAGAAGTTCGACAAAATAAATGAAGAGCGGGAAGACATTAGCAAATGCGCCAATTCTCCTTCAATAATCCAGTTTGACATACATCAACAAACACCCCGACTATAAATACCAAGCAATATAAGACATCCAATAGATTATTTTACTTTATATTTTATAAATGAATTATTAGACAATATAATAGAAAAAATAAACCATTATGGCAGCGAAAAAATAACCAAATATACTGACTAATCAGTGGCATATTCTAAATTCTAAAAGAAAAAGGAATTATATTGTCTGTTCTGACAGAAAAGCCAGGAGGAAGGCGGCGAACAACATTTTATTGTAAAACATGTCAAAATCAACCAGCTATGCATTTTGGAAATTGTTTTGAACGTCACCATTCTTTATAAAATGATCAAAAATAAATTAATAATAAAAATGTATGTCCTTCAATGACCATAAAATTTTATCGAACAAATTGCATAACATACACAATGAAATCAAGTTTACAGCCGGTAAAGTAGATTGTTTTGAAATCGGAGCCGTCCTGCAAGTGTTAAAATCGGTTCAGTAGTTTTTTAAAAAACATCGACAAAAGTTATATTTATTCTCGTTGCTTCAAAATAATTGAATCTCATTTGAAACAATTTTTTATTATATTCATATTCACTAAATTGATTTTTTAAATATCATATATAGATATTTTAGAATGGTCCATCAATGATAATATATTCTAATGACAAGTTTTCCGAAAGTCGTTTCACGAATGAGCGAAATTTCCAGAAGGTCAAGTATTTCAATTGCCTACTTATATTAATGCAAGGAATTTTAACCTAAATTGGCAACCTGTCTCAAGGATGTACTTCTAATGCTAGCAGACTGATATACGATTCAAACGATTCCTCTAATTGATATTTAGTACTTTTATAAACAATGTTGAATGAACTAAATTAATAATATGTAAATGTTTAAACATATATATATATATATATATATATATATATATATATATATCAATATTCGACATATTAAATGGGGATACGTATGAGGAAATTTATCATTTCCACGGCTTAAGAGGGATAATCGTTTTGCCGCACCCTTGGGCAAGGAAAACTTGAAGAAAAACTATTCTCAATTACCTGGGACAAGTTTGAAAACTACAACCCAACATAGAGGTAAAAAATAACCATACCTATATAAGTACAAATTTTATTACTTTTGAAAATATTGCAATATTCTTAATATAGGGTTAATACATAGTAGTGATTTATATTTTATTATAATTGTGAATAATTTTCACACAGGGTTAATATTGTTATTTAAATTGCTATGTTATTAATAAAAAAATATATTGATTTCTCATTGGTTAAGTCGCTTATTTGATTTAATTAGGGCAAAATGCCACTTACAATTAATTTATAATTTATTATAGGTAAAAATTGACAGCCCGGAAGCACACAGTTTCAAGTCATTATTTTTAATTTTAATAGGAGTTTGCAAAATAATAGCTAAGTTATTCAACCAATTCGAAATACTAACTTCATGGGCACTTTTTGTACAAAAATCACACTGTATATAACCTTTTTCTGTTATTTCTTGAGAAATATTCATTAGCGGAGTTGGAATAACTATTATTTTAATTTTTCTTTTAAAATTGCGAAAAGCTTATTCATAAGTTAAATACCTAAACCGTATATCGTTATTGAAAGAACTATTTTAATTATTAAAATATGCTTTTAATCTCTTTCTCTTTACAAATTAACTTATGGTTGAAATAGAAACTAATAGTAATTTTAACTAGAAAGAAAAAAAAATAGTTGAAAATTAATTATAAATGATGTAATGTTTATAATCAGATTTTTTCAAATGGCATTTCAAAAAAGGTTTAAATAACATAGTTTGAGTAATTTACAAAAGTTGATACAAATTTATTTTCATGAGATTAATTCTTAAAAAAAATAATGTATATTTTGATTGACCATAAATGTATGCAAAAATTTAAGGAAAAAATAAGATTAATAAATAGAAAGTTATTGAAATCTACTTATTCATTGATATTTAATCTTATTATCAAATTCGTTAAAATAAAAAATTAATATGATTATTATTTATTTGATTAGGAATTTTAATATGTACTAGGGATTATTTTTACAAAATATACACATATATAAAACGGAACACAATTTTGTGTATAGACACTTGTATGTCACCATAAAATGTATCAGACTAATATTTAATTAACAAATTTAATTAAAATTTATTTTTTACGATATAAAAACTCTGTTTATTCACATACGTTTTTATTTACACTGCATTTTGTGTATATTCATCATGTATAGAGCTTGTGATCAATTTCAAATATAATTAATATTTTTCTCAACAATGAAGTTGTAATTTTGAATCATTTTCATAGCAACAGAAGTTAAATCTGTATTATTATACAAGTTTGATGAATGTGAGGGATTCCTAAACAATTTCAAATATTGACATCTGGTTCAGACTTATTGCGTCTGGTACGATCTTAATTAAAATTATTTTCGTAACACTTCATCAGGTCTTTTAATGCATTATTAAAGAAAATTAATACGATATAGTATAATATTTAGGTTCTTTTATATAAATTTACCTAGAAATATATATATATATATATATATATATATATTTGTGTTGGTTCTAGATTCATTCTTCCAGACAATAACGTCGCTAGATTGAAATTGTGACAGAGAACATTTTAATAACGAAGCAAATTTCGTCTGTATAATTAACTTTGAATGTAATGAATTTGCGAAGATTTCTATTTGTATTAAGAAACAACTATAAATATCTAGATTTAATAAATATTCAGTTTGTTTTAACAAGTAAATATTCCAACAACTTGTTTGACGTAAATTGAATAGTGAATAATAATTCTGCCCAAGTTTTATTAAAGCATCAGAAATGGAAAAGTATTTGTACTGTTAAAATATTTTGAAATCAAAGAATGTTTTAAATATAAAATTGTACTATGTAGAATTGCAACAACTCGATAATTTAATATACAATGCCAGCGAAATTCAAAACGTGCACTTTTTAGAAAATATCGTGAGTGAATATATGCACATATAAATTTATGACTGCACAATTTAATTTAATATTTGATTTGATATAATTTAATTTAATCTATCCAAATATAAATTGAACAGTAAACCATTTAATTCGATAATTTACATATATTCTCAAAATTAGTTACTCTTTTTCTCTTTGTAAAGACAATTTTTTTTGGCTATATATATCATGGTCTTATATAACTTACTGAAATATTACTATCTTACGACAAATAGTTTAATTTTAAAAATTTATTGAAGTTTGATAGAATCGGTAGTTTTTTGAAGTTTGTTAATATTAAAATTAGACGATTTACTTGGTATAACGATAGAGTACTTGGTCTTAATGAACTTACTAAACCATCAAAGTCCTATTTGTGAAAATTTGCTTTCAGAAAATACTTTGAGTTAACATGTTCGTTTGTTTTCAATTATATCTAATATATGTAATCCACTCGAAATTCTTTTAATTACTCATAAATTAATTTATTTTTTACTGAATAAGTCTATTATTTACACATATCAGGAAGTTCATGTAACTTGCCTCAAGGCAAAATACCAATACCAACTAGTTAACTTTGTTTTCATGATTTTTTTTTTAGTTTGGATGCCAGAGGCGGACTGTCGCTCGACAAAGCGAACCATTCCGCTCTCGGTAGCGATTTGGGTAGAAGGGTATATTTTTTAGTAGGTGAGGGCCCCAAACAGGGCCGGGCGAGGCTGCAAGTTAAGAATATTCAGCCAGAAGATGGCGGTGTCTTCAGATGCAGAGTCGATTTTACTGACTCTCCAACTAGAAATTTTAAGGTCAACTTGACATTAATAGGTAAGATATAAAATAAATATATAGATATTATTTTTTATAAAAAAATTAAAAAATAATGCTTTTACGAAATTTGTTTATACTGTTAATTATCTATGGGTTCATTTGCGTTAAATTGTTGAAATAAGTTTTTTAATATCAATGTTAAGTATATCAATATTTATTTTTTATCAGTGCCGCCCTCAGAGCCAAGAATTTTCGACGACCAGGGCCGCGAATTAAGCAGTGTCGCTGGCCCTTTCAAAGAGGGTTCCGATTTATTTCTGTCCTGCCAAGTCACAGGAGGTAAATATTTTATTTAATTATATACTTATTAAATCTATATATTTAATACAATACTTACATCTGCCCATCTGCCAATATTTTTGGACTATCACATTTAACACTTTAGTGCATTTAAGCTCTTAAGCCGAGCTTTTATGAGACTGTTCATGGTAAATACGAGTTTACTGTACGATTTTACTATAATTATTAAAACATATAAATTTTTATGTATTTAAAAATATATTGTCTTTATCGGCAAGTGTAAATATGTTTTGAATGTAAATTTAGGTATTTTTAATATATGACATTAAAGTTTAATAAAAGTACTCGGAGCATTAACTTTATTTTATATCATATATGAAATGCAAAAGTCATATCTGTTTTTATGACCTGCGTTGCTAGGATGATTCTGCAATAATGGAAATACATCATAAACCACTTATTTTGTACTTTGATATATATATATATATATATATATATATATGTGTGTGTGTGGGGAAGGGGTGTTTGTATCAGTGTTTTCATCATTTTATTTCTTGCTGAAACCTCAAAGGTAAAGATCGTTAAGCAAAGATGAAATAGTTTTTGTTCCTTACGTTTGATGGGATTTTTTGCGGCTATTGATTTCTTCAAATGACTATATATATATATATATATATATATATATATATATATATATATATATACATATATATTAGGGTGGTCTCTGATATGGACATTTTCAAAATTCTTTGCTCCCAAGGGCTCAAATGCTTCCAAATTGAGAAAAAAAAAATTAAAAGTTTGAGCTCTTAATATCAACATTTATATAGTCCGCAATTTAATTAAAAGTTTTGTGTATTTATTATTAACATATGTCATTAAAAAAATTCTTACCCGATCTGTGATAGCACTAATTTTTAACACTTATAATTTTGATGACTATTTACTAATGATAATTTGAGTGTCAACATTACCAATTAAATAAATATTTTGCTGCAAAATCAATCTTGTTACCATGATGCATAGATATTTTGTTAAACAACCCACATGTATTTAATTAGAGGTCAAGTGTCATAATATTTGAGTTTACAAATGTTATCACAGATGGCACAAAAATTTACTCAATGACATATGTTAATAATTAATATACGAAACTTTTAGTTGAATTCCGGAATATCTAAATGTTGACATTTAAAGCTAAAACTTTTAGAGGATTGTTTTTTTTTAATTTGAGGAAGCATTTGAGCTCTTGGGAGCAAAGAAAATTCGAAAATGTCCATATTAAGGACCACCCTAATATATATGGAACACCCATATATATATAACAACTACGATTTTCCAAATTAGTCAGCTTTGAGAAGCCCTCCTCTAAAAAATATGCACTAAAATGTATTATCAAAAGTGCATACAGATCAGTATTGCAAATTTGTAAAATACTTGATAGATTTATAATGAAAAAATTGAGTGAAAAAATGAAAACATCAAAATAACAAGCTCAAATCAATTTTGGCACTTCAAGAAACTTTGCCAAAAAAAACATAGTTTGAAAGTGAGTTTGAAGCACCGAAATTTTCAATGTTTCTTCATAAGATTATAATATTCTAACGATTGGTTTTCATCATTAACTTTTATAATCTAGCAAAATTTCATCAAATTTGCACCTGATTTGCTTGTCGATGTTCACTTCAGACCTGTGATTTTTCTGACAAAATTTCTTGAAACAGTATTGCAATGTGGCGATATACTCGTATATATACTATTTTGAGTGCATCATGTTTAAGATATTATTTTTTTATTTAGATAGATATTTCAGATGCCTATCCATTTGCTCTATAGAAGAATCTATTTGCTCATATTTGTTTTATAAATAATATGCTGTCATATAAAATACAAGAATATAAATTCAAATGCACTTTGAATCTGAAACTCGGATTCTCGAATATCCTGAAATCGACTATAAACCGCCCTTTATTTACCATTAAACATTTACCCCGAGCAAAGTAATAATTCTAAATATTCGACGAGAACGGGACATTTTCAATATTTTAAGCAAACTTTACTGAAGGCAACAAAATCAATAAAATTTATTTGTCGGACTACGTTCAAATGAACGCAATTATGATGAACGTGGAAATTATAGAAAGAGTTGAATCGCGACCTGAGGCTGAATCCTTGTAACGAAACTAATGAATTAAAATGAAATGCATTTTAATTCTCATTACTGCAGTTTGCGATGAAAATTTTTGAAATTTAATACTATATCGGAGTAAAATATATGAAGTTCTGAATAATATGGAAAAACTTATGAAAACGGTTCAAAATTATGTTGAAATACATGTGCAGTAATAGAAACAGTGTTATACATATCACGTATGATGTCGACCACTAAAAATAATGATTTTCTTTCATTTTATTGAACACCAAAAATTTCTTAAACAAACTATGTGTTAGTGGCGTTTTGCCTTAAGAAAAACTGCAGGAATCTCCTGATACATGTTGACTGACTTCATAAATAACTAGTGGAGTGCATGGCATTGTGACTTAAGGCAAATTGCTGGAACTTCCCGTACCATAATTAAAAATCTTGGTATGGAACCCCAAAAAATTTACACAAAATGTGTACACATTATTAAAATCTCTATAAAATATCTGATAATTTGATGTACATCTGTCCAATAAATATTTGGACATTTGGACCGCCAAATTTTTTCACTTATTTTATTGAGCGTTCATAACCGCTGGACCGGCCTTCCCAAAAATTTAATCAATTCTTCATCTTGTCAATACAAATAAAATGTTTTTTGAATTATTAAAATCGGACTCCGTTCTTAATATCGTATTATTCAAATCGGTTGATCGGTGTTCCCTAAATCGTCGACGAAAATTTGTATCCGCACACACACACACACATACATCCATTTTTTCTAAGGTAACCAAAATTCTCAAAAACCTGAAACATAAGGATATATACAAATTTTCATTTTTGAATTTTTGCAATTACTATAACTTACCCTACGGGAAGTTAATGAAATTGAGAATTAGCTCAATTTTCAACTCTCTAACTGCTAAAATAAAATCAGGTTCTCACTAAAATTGTAATCAAATTGTATGATATTAATTATAGTATTATATCAATTATAGTGCACAATATAACGCGATTGTATGTCCTAAGAGCCCATTATTCTATAATTTTATGAATTTTTATATTACAACTATTATCATAGAACTCTAATATTTTAGGATATTTGTGTGCCCTATGAAATTCTATTTCCATGGTAACTTTTATTAAAAATACCAACAAAAATTTTGCAAACCGTCAGTTATGCAAAAACTGAATACTACACTTTATATACACATATCTTTGCTCAATTGCACTAATCAGGACAAATTCCATGTGATATCTTACAAACGGTTTTCAAAATTTTCAAAATTGTATCTTTTGCGAAAAGGTGGACCAAAAATGCAGAATTATTTTTAATTCTAAAGAAACGGCTCAGCTGATCATCTTGCCATAGTAACTAACCCGAGTTATTATCGAGCTACCCAAAATCGATTCAGACATTTTTAAGAAAAGTACATGTGTTTTCCATAGTAGGTCTCAAACGATTCAGAAGGACTTGAAACATTGAAAAAATATAAAATTAGTAACTCGGATTTTCTGGCAAAAGCATAAACTTCTTAGGGAAGTTAGAATAGTGAATAAATTCGCCTTTGGCATTTCGTATAATAGGATTTTATGTATATTTATAATGTATACGTATGATAGGACCTTATGTATATTTGTTATATAAATGTTTTTCAAATTTCTGCACTCTTGACAATTCCATGAGCTATTGACTCATAAATTTGTATTATCAAATACAATTCCAGCAGAATAGCATACTGGAGATGACAAGTTTTGATTTAAGTGCAAGAAGCTTCGAAAAGCTTTTGAAGAATTGCTCAATTTCTACGTGACTTTCTTGATATGAGTTATTTCTCGTAAAATGTTGAAATACTCATAGGTAGTATTGGGAAAATAAAATTCAGTTACTCTGATAATAAAAATATATGGCCAAAAGATTATGTTATGGTATGATAATTATGTTGATAATTATCTAATTAGCTGATTGTGGGTTTTTATTGATTAAGTAGATTTTTTGTATATATCACAAAGTTTGTGCAAATGACTTACACCTAGTTCTCATATATTGTTTAATTAACTATTTTTTCTTCTCAGGACTTCCCCGTCCAGAAATAACCTGGTGGAGGGATGGCATTTTATTGGACGGAGTTGTAGATACTGACAAAAATGCTGATACTGCTGTTAATCAGCTTTTATTGAGGTCTATTGGCCGTGATATGTACGGGTCCAAATTAGAATGCAGGGCTCAAGGGTCATATCTGATACCTCCGGTTGTCAGGATAATACATCTTCGAATCTACTGTAAGATTTTAACTGTTCTATTAATAATTTTTAGGTGTTAGTTTAATTCAATGTTTGACTTACTTGTAATTGAATTTATGGGCTTTTTTATACAATTCAGAGAACATTGCACTTTCTATTGGCATTCTAAATTTTCATTAACACTCATAGAATGTTACTACTGTTCTGATTGTTGTAAAGTAATAAATGAATAAATTAATACAAAATCCAAAATATGCTAATTTTAATACAAACTTACTTTACTAATAAAAAGTAAAATAACTCTGTACTTTGTATTAAAATTAGTACATATATTTTTAAATGAATGGTTTATTAATCATAGACCTTAAACTACATGGACTGATAGTCGAGCGTAAAATAAGTGTACAAAAATAGAAGGACTGAGACGTCACTTCCGGAGCGAACATTGCCGACAATCGCGGAACTCTCCCGATTGATTAGATATCATATGTCATATGTTTTATTTTAATAATACAATGGCAATTGTGTGGATTGATAATTTTGTAAGAAATGATATTACCAATATTTATCATAATAGTCAATGTAATTCAAATATTATCTGTGATAGTTTTATTTTAATAATATAATGGCAATTATTAATATCATTTCATACAAAATTATCAGTCCACACAATTGCCATTATATTATTGAAATAAAACTATTACATATATTTTTTATTAACATTAATTATTATGATAAATATTATTAAGTATTATTATTAATATCATTTCATACAAAATTTTCAATCTACACAATTGCTATTATATTATTAAATTAAAACATAAGACATATGACATTTAATCAATCGAGAGAATTCCACGATTGTCGGCAACGGTCGTTCAGCAAGTGACGTCACAGTCCTTCTTAAGTTATTGACAGGATTCGATCCAAAGATCCTTGTCGTGTGAATCGAACATGCTACTAAGTGAGCTATGCTCGCCACATTGTTTAATTTGAAAAATCTATTTTAAATTTAAGAGTCAGATTATGGAATAAATATTGTTTTTATTTGATCAACTATTTGTACTATAATATTACTTTATATTTGATATTATAGAAACTATACAGAAATATAATGCATTATGTGCAAGGTCAAAGTTTGCAATAGCAATAATTTGAAGAAATAATAAAGATAGGGCTTGATTGAAAAAAAAAACTTTATACTATGATTTTAGCAAAATTGTACATAATTTATAACGCGGACTTTGGAAGAAAATTAAAAAGCAATGCTATCCAAATAATATTACAAAATCTTTTGATACTACTATTATTCACATTAGCAACTCTGTTTTTAATTCTATTAAAACCACTTGTTTTGTGGTATACATCATTCATATTTTTTAAGATAATCTGTAATTATTTTATTTTGAATATTGTTAATATTTTTATTATTTTTTTTAGTAAAACCACTAAAAGTTAAAATTGTGTCTGGTGACGAACTGTTGTCTGCCGGAACAACTCAACATATTCGTTGTGAAAGTTGGGGATCTGTTCCTCCAGCCAAGGTAATAATATTGTTGTTAGTAATATTTCAGTGTAATATTTAAAAATAAAATTCTAGGTTTTGTATATTTCTTCTGTTTTCTATTTACGAAAGAACTGTAGAAATTTATTAGAATTAAAATCAATAATTTCCTTTTTCCTCAGATAACTTGGCTTTTGAACAGTGAACCAGTACAAAGCACTTCTTCGACGATATCTCCATATGATAGTGTAACTCATACGACTCTAGGAAAAAATTCCACAACTTCAATTTTGAAATTAAACGTAGTTGCTCAAGACGGTGGCAAAAAGTTGACCTGCAGGGCTTCAAATCCTTGGTTCAATGGAGCAATTATAGAAGATACCAGGACCATAGTTGTCGCATGTAAATAACATTTACTAGTTTAGTTTAGATACAGGTCAATAAAAACTCAATTAATAGAATGTGATTCAATTTCTGGAGATACCCAAATCTTCGAATTTTTGTATATACATAGACATTTCATGTCCTAATTGTTACTTGTTTTAATAAATATTGTGTCATGAATAACAATAAGTTTAATTGATTAACTAGATGCGCCAATAGTAAGTCTGCAATTGACGGACAGCAAAGTAAGACAAGGAGAGTCTTTAGACCCAATGAGACCTCAACCATTGTTGGTAGAAGGTGGATATGCAGAATTACATTGTCAAACCCAAGCTCATCCACCTGTCCATACATATGTATGGTTTAAAGATGTAAGTCTTATTAGTACTATTGTTTAAATTAACTATATTTAAAGGTTTGTTCTGTAATCTGGATCATACTATCTTAGAACGGTGTACTTATTCCGGAAAAGGTTGGAATGTTTTCCGATAAATCCATTTTAAGGATTCCATCAGTTGGCAAAGAAACCGCCGGCGTTTACGTTTGTGGGGCTACAAATTCCGAAGGTGATGCTAGAAGTGCACCAGTTACAGTGAAAGTACAATGTAAGGACAATATCTGTTTTAATAAAAATATGGCAAGTTTTGGTTTATATTTGATTTTTATTTTTGTAGATTCTCCGCGTTGTAAAAGTGGATTTGAAGAAAAAAGCGTCGGTGCTTTGAGAAATGGTACTTTAACAGTTCGTTGTGAAATTGAAGCTGATCCGTTGGATGATTCAGTAAAATTCAGTTGGACTTATAATAACACTAAGGATGTGCTCCCGGTAAGTCTTAGAATATGGAAAAAAATCGATCAGTTTTGTAGAACTTAATATTACAATGTTCCAATATTACAAGATCGATTTTATTTTTTTAGGTTCCCAGTTCAAGAGTGTCTTCCTTAGGAGGAATTTCACAGCTTCAATATACTCCTGTATCAAATAATGATTTTGGTACTTTGGCTTGCTGGGCTAGCAACAGGGCTGGACGTCAAAAAATTCCATGTCTTTTCCACGTTGTTCCAGCAAGTACGGAAAATTATTCATTCAAGTTGTGATATCATTACCTACTAAAATAATATACCTACTTTTATAGAAGTGCCGCAACCTCCAGGAAATTGTATCTTATCCGAGCAAACTGGATCTTTGGATTTAACTTGCACTCCAGGATTTGACGGTGGTCTTCATCAGCATTTTCTGTTAGAAGTTATATCTGCTGCAAACACTGAAGGGATGTCAGCATCATCTTCCTCGTCGTTATCAACAGTTACTACTAGGAGACATCCAGCGGACGCCGATAATGAGATTTCAACGATGAATGATCAGGTGAACTTTCTGAATATAATTAATGGTATATTTCTTAATATAAGCGAAAATTTTAAATATAAAAATAAAAAAACTGTTATTAATGTAGAGTGAAACGCCAGCATTATACCGGATGACTGAGACGGACCCACACTTCCGAGTACGTGGTCTTCTTCCAGGAAGAGATTACCAATTACTGGTCTGGGCAGTTAATGCACAGGGTCGAAGTGAACCACCTGTAATAATAGAAAGAGTGCGAGTTGCTTTGCCAATGAGCCACGTTGGGGCTCTTTCTGAAGGTCCTAGTGATGTTGGCCAAACTTTACCTGCCAACACTGGTCAGGCAACTAATGGTGCAGGAAATATTATCAGTGGCGGCGGTAAAGCATCACATAAATCGGTGGCAGTGGTGAGTTTGGCGTTAGACAAATTTTGAAAAACAAAGCTTGCAATTTCAATCGGCTGTAAAAATTAAAGTTATGGAATTAATATATGATATACAATTTTCTTATTTTTGTACAACTAACTTTTGTTCATATCCACATTTTACTTATTTTTTACTGACTATCGCTGATTTTTACAGATTCTAGGGGCCTTGATCAGTGCTGCTGGCCTTATACTATCTGCAATACTTTTTGCAACTATATTGGTTGTTTGCAAGAAACGAAATGTTGCCAACGAAGAAATTCGAATTCCTGAAGAGCAACTACAATCCAGTTCTAGGTAAAGTTTTACAGTCTAAAAATATTAAACAAATGGGAGTATTATTTCATACTTGATGTTGCTTTAGGCCACGAACTGAAGGCCCGTCAATGTACAGCGGCGAAATGGAATCGTCCAGTGCCGAATTGGATTATCCTATACACAGAAAACCTGCAGAAATTACTATTACACCGCTCAGAAACAGCAGAGCTAGTAGACAATTACCCGATAGCATAGTTCGATTTTCACAACCTTCAATGAATGGTGAGATTCAATTAATTGATTAAGTACAATTAAACAAAAAAATTAAAATCTTACCAGTATTATCAAAATAAATCATAATTGTATAATAGGCTTAGCTGGAAATTAATCATGATCTTACAATTCCTACATATGAAAATATTAATATTATAGGCTATTAATATCAATATCTTTGACTTCAGAATTTTTGTTTCAGAACCTGATCTAATCCTGGCTCGAAGCGTTGATCCTGGTTTCGTTAGGACATGACCTTAAAAAAATTGTCTATCGGATTTTTGTTATATTCTTTAATAGTTTCAAATGCTTGAAATATGTGTATTAAAAACAAAAATTATATTTTTTAATTATTATTATTACTATGTAATAAAAAAAATTCCATACTTATAAATAAAATAATAAATGATTATATATAAATTAAATAAATATACGGTATTTGTAAAAATTACTTTTCTATAAATATTTTTCTTAGGTTAACGCACATTATAGTATATAAGTGAGCTTTAGAACTTTAGCAAGAATTAAAATTAAAATCTGAATTATTTTCGATATACAAAAAAGTTTCTTTGAAATAAAAAATTTTGCAATATTTTTTCGATTTCTAATTATCCCTATCAATAGGAATCGAATGTTTTTTGAACCATTCAAATCGGTTGATCCGTGCGCCCAAAAACTTGAACGAAAAAATGCGGACACACAAAACACACACACATAATACATATATTCATTTTTTCTGAGGTATGCCAAAATGTTCAGAAACCTTCAGAACGTCGAGAAATGCAAAAATTTTCAATTTCGATTTTTGGACGATTACAATAACTTACCCTGCGGGTAGTTAAAAAAAACTTTTTGTTTAAATTCCTACACTAGAAGGAAGTAAGATGGGGTAAGATTTATATACCACATAAAAATAAATCGAACAAAACAATCGTGCAAAATTAAAATTGCATAAAACCATTTAATAAAATCACACAAAAACTGATTTTATTAACTTTCCGTAATCGCAAAAAAAAATCGAAAATGAAAACTTTTGCCTATCTTTACATTTCAAAACACGGGAAGTTCCAGCAATTTTCCTTAAAGCACGATGCCATGCACTGCTAGTTGATTGTATTGGTCGTATTGATTGAAAAAAGTAAGGATCGCTAAAAAGGCGATCACGTGTATTACGAATAGAATTTTCAAATAGTGTGTTTCAAATTACAGAAATTTCGAGATCAAGGTAAGCCTCATCGTCAGTGTAATTTTAAAACTGTAAAAATTATATATTAACAGTTTATTCAATATTCTAATATAAATTATATTTAATTTTTAAAACAAAAACACATTCTCTTACAATGTAATACAGTACGCTATTACAAGTACTTCATATTTAATTCATATTTAGCAGTAACTTCATATTTAACATTTAATATTTGTTCCAAAATTCTATTAATACTTATATATATGTATATATATATATATATATATATATATAACCAAAATACTTTTAATTTTATTTTATAATTATATATAAAAACGCACAAATTAATAAGACGCAAATACAAATAAAAACATGGTTAATACAAATAATACTTCACAGTCAAATCAAATATATAAATCAAACAGAACTAGTAATAATTTCGACCCTCGCCGCGAAGGTTGAATTCGGACTGATTGTGAGGTACAAACCTTTTGTATTGCACCCTCTATGGTTCTGAGCCCGAAACTATTCAATTAGAGAACAATTTTTGAATTTAAGCATCATCTGGTAACAATTCATAGTTTTGTCCCTTTCTGACCCCAATATAAAAGGTGCGTAATTTCCAACAAAAATCATTCTGCATTTTGAGCTCGCTTGGTGTACACTACAGTCAGTGGTAAGTCTTTTAAAAATATTTATGTATTATGTAATAGTTTCGTGCATTCAGTTTCAAATACGAAATACGTGTCATGGAATTTGTTTTGGTTGATTCGATTTGACTTGATCGTAAATAAATTGAAGTAAATATTCGTATATTTAATATTAAACGATTTACGTTACATTTTCTAATTCATTATATTTGTGCTGAAGAGTCGCCTTAGTGTTTATTGTTGTGAAAATATTTAATTTTAGCCTTTGAGTTGACATAAATAATTTAATGCAATCTTTAGATTATAAAATTTAAATATAATTAAATAATATTAAATTTTAATATAAATCTTATGTTTCAAATATTTACAATTGACTGCATTAGTTTTATTTTCTAATGTTCTTGTTTCAGATTTCACACAGTGTTTTGCACAGTGGCGGATTGCTTTATTGTGCATGATTTTTTTATTCAATCACATTCACAATTTTTAATTATTTTTTATAATTTTTTTTAATTATAATTTTGAGTTATTTGCATCCACATTTTAATTTTTTTTTTTTTGTTCGTGCGAAGACTTATTCGTAATTTTAATATTGTTTGAAACGATTTCCGCGTTTAAATGTGTTCCCGTCGCCTACCCCCCACGGCAGGTTCAAGTAATTCGCGTTTCGTTAATAAATTAATTAGATATATTTTTTCATTCGGTGTATGGATTCCTGCGATGTTTTTCCCAGAAGCAACGCAACCCCATACACTTTAATTTATAATTAGTAATATGTGTACCTATAATGTACAATGTTTAATTTTTTGGAATTATTTTATTAGTAGCATCGATGTAAATAACTCGTCTAAAAATTTAAAAACTTTGGTAAATAAATTACTTGTTTGTATTTTGACTGATTTTTCTGCTGTAATGCAATGAACATATTTTAATTAAAAAATTTAAATTTGTTGTGATTGCACAATAAGTCTCCTAACCGGAGAAACGTTAAAGACGTACTGTTTGAAGTTAAAAAAAAGGTATGATGATACAAAACCCTAAATTATGTAAAAAAAATAATAAAATTAACATTTATTTTAGAGCCTCAACTAAAGATACCAGGAGTTTGAATACTACAACGAGCAGGAGAGCATGTGTACCGATATGATGTACCACAGCACTGGAATGAATACGGGCAGGCTACCAAATAGTATTTGTAAGTCTTTGTCTATTTCATTTGTTTCAAGTCACTTTTCATTTCAGTGTTACAGGAGTTAATTTCTCACCGCGACGGCAAGCACCAGAACTGCCAGATGACCGCCAGGAGATCGTGGTGTATTGTAAGGGTTGAGGGTACCCTTTTTGGGGTGCAATGAATGCTATTTGGTACATTTTAGCATTGCATTTGCCAATATACAGGGTTGACCTTAGCGCCCCAATCTGACTTTTAGTAAAAACCGGTAATTATCTGTAGAGTGCGTAACTACACGAATGAAATAGCATCTATACTTATTAACTTATTTAATATTACCTAATTGTGTTCGTCGTAGGTGCGAAGATATGACAGTATTTTTGTAGCCATGTCTTAAGTCTAAATTCTGATATACTATTGTTTTGGTTGATCATGAAGCTTGAAATTATAGATGTGTATGATACGGCGTGATGGCAAAGGGAATCGCTTACAATCGGAGAACTCTCACTTTTTCTGGATTGTGTTCTTCGCCCATGGAACAACACACGCACCATTATACACTAACTGCCGGGAGGCTTGCGTCCTACTGACTCGATTGACTACCTCAAAAGACTGATACTTAAAAAATGATTGCGACTTTGTAACGACAGCATGCAATCTTTCCAAAGTGTTGCACAACCTTTAGTGCAAACTACATCCGTCACCCGCCTATATGGTTCCTGTCGTATGAGGTCCAGAGTCGCAAGTGTTTGCGTTCTATAAAGCCATCGTACATCATTTCCAGGGAGTTGCACAACCCTTAGTGCAAACTAAATCACCTCCTGCCTATAAGGTTCCTATAGTATGAGGTCCGGAGTCGCAATCGTTTTTTAATATTAGTCCTCTTAGGTGGTCAATCCAGTACGTAGCACACAGGCCACCCTCACTTAGTTAGTGCATAGTGATGGTATGTTGTACCAGGAAAAAGGAACACGATCTCGAAAAATCCGAGTTTTTCGGTTTTAAGCTTTCCTCTTCGTAATTACGGCGCTCTATACATTTTTAATTGTTTCTAGCTTTATAATTATACCCAATCATTAGTACATTCGAATTTAGGCTTCAGGCATCACTATACATGAGTGCAGTCAAGCTCTCGGATCTATAAACATAACTCGGTAACAATAAATAAGTTGATAAGTAGATTCTGTTTTAATCGTGTAGTTAGTTAAAATCTCCACTGAAAACTGCAGGTTTTGTTGAATCGAATTAGGGCGCTAAGTTAAACCCTTCATATTGAGGAGTGAGATGCTAAACATACCAAATAGCAATTATTATACTCTAACAAGAGTACCCTTAACCCTTTCAGTTCACCTCCATATGGATATGTACAGGTTTTCTCGTATTCATAAGTTAATATTAAGAAATTAGTCCTTAGTTAGATATAAGTATATAATATTTTTATTTATGTTACCGGGGCCCCGTTTGTATGTTCGTCCCTATTTTTAGGGGCACTTGTGTTTTTTTGTTTCTCATTTCAGATATCTTTCCAAAAAATTGCTTACCAAGCATACGGGTACTACCAAAAAACCTCTACCGAATAGAAAGATATGTGCAAGCGAGTACCAACCACAACCCATAGAAGAAAATTGGTCAGACTAATCGATGTACCAAGACACTAAAATTATTGGCATACTGCTAAGTAATATGTATAAATCATTTTTCTTTATATTTTTTAAACCACTTTTTATTTCAGGATTACACAATTAATTTCTTTTCGCACCACAAAGCACCAGCACTTCCAAATAACTGCCAGGAGGATATGCATATGTAGAGGTTTTTATCGTATTATTGTTAATTAGACCTTAGTTATAACCATATATATTCTTTTATTAATATAACCGGGGCCCCGTTTGTAAGTTCGTCCCTATTAGGGGCACTTGTGTTTTTTTTTTCATTTCAGATGTCTTTCCAAGAAAACATTGTATTGTAGGTCTTACCAAGATATACACGAACCACCAAAAGACCACTACCGAATTAAAGGATATATGCAGGTGGGTATCAAGAATAACTTCTACGACCCATACGAATAAATGTGATAAAATTCTATGTTTACCTCTTTTTAGGTCTTACACGAGATTTGAAATAGAAAATGGTATACTCAAAATCAACTAGCACCACTACACGCCTACAACCCCTACAACTGAATTGGAAGATATGACATATTAATCAAAAGGGAAATTAACTGTGAGATAAGACTTTTTATTATTATTGTATAGTTATAATATTATATTATTGTATTATAGTAATATTTAGTTAATATCAGGTTAGGGGGCGTTTTGACATTAAAATCTTTGGTCGTACTTTTTTGGGGTTGTTTGCGTGCTTTTATTCAGAGCTCAAAAGGGTGGCGTCGTGAAAGAACCTTTCTTACATTTTTCGCGCTTTTCTTCACATTAATCAATTAATAATTACAAATCACAAAATGATTTGTCCTTAAACTTCATAGGCTGGGAACCTATGAAGTTTTTTTTTCCAAGTGTTTACATGGTGGATCTGGGGGGTACATCATGTAAATGCTCTTTTTTTATAAATTTACAATCACCGCTAAAATATTAAAGTACACATTTTATATTCATTTTTTTCTTCTTCGCCACGAGAGGTTCTTTCATTTTTAAAAACCGAAATTTTTAGGTACATTTAGCTCATTTCGCGGGGGTTCTATTCGCGTTATATTCGGGTCAGTTAGGTATAATTAGTTTATAAGTTAGTTTAAGTGGATTAGGGCTGCACAAATCGATACTTAGTAGTATTTACACTATATCCATTTCCATCTGAAATGTTAGAAACGTAAATATGAATAGAAGTATCTATTTCTGTGGCGACACCACATTAAAAAAAACGCGCCGAGCAACTTCACCTCATGGGTGGTGCGGAAGCAAGTTGCATCTTAATTAAGTACATATAGTTATAAAAATTAAAATATTTACATAATTATGTTAATTAATATACATAAATGTATCAATATATGTGTACATATCACTGATAATTACAAAGTAATATCGATATATCTTAAAATAAAAAATTTCAAAATAATCTTTGCTTTTTAATATGTCGTTAAAGTTATTTTTAATTTTTTTTTTGGCATTTTATAAAGAATTATTATATACTTTCAGAAAGAATATCATCAATAATTATTAATTTTGAATTTGTTGAAAAAATACTATATAAATACTACTAGGCGAAGAGATATGATGGTTTTTGATAAAATATATTTGATCAAAAATCATGCATCTCTTAGCATTGTAGTATCTATAGTTTTGTTTCAGCATCTAATTCAAAATCAACAACTATTATTCTTTTTAAAAGCATCTAATAATTATTATTCTTTTGAAAAAAAAACCTGAGTGTGAAAGATAATTCATAATTTCATTAATATATTTGTTATTATTTTTAAAGCCAGCCTAATAAATAAAACTAATGGGGCGCATGGTATCGTACCTTAAGACAAATTGCTGGAACTTCCCGTACCAATTTTTTTTTTAAGATTAACATTTTTGAGAAAAAAATTACTTTGAATTTTTGACCAAAATTTACTTTTTTTTAAGAAATGTTTTTGGATGATTTTTTAAACTAAAACATCTGGTGTAAACGTCTCCGTAAAATTGTAAAATATTATTACATACAACGGTCAGGAAAATTTGTTAATCCCATAAATAGGGAACGATCTTGCCCAGGTTCGACGGCTCATGTAATTAGGTTATAAAATAAGATTGTAAAATGTATTCCGTCGGGCCTGGAATTCAAAAAAATAGTTAGTCTAGCGTTAGCAGTCAAAGGAGAAGGAAGTTTGTAAAATAGTATAAAATAAAATTAAGTTGAATATAAGAGAAGTTTCATTTTCTAAAACAATCATCGTGGGGATTTTGCATTTCGTCGATTAATACAAATTACAGTCCACTATCGAAGCATCATCAACGACGTCATGTAAATCGCTCCAGTTTTCTTTATTTTGAAATATTTGGAAAATTATGAACTTTTTTTTCAAAGCAATCGTACTGCTTTAACTGCATAAAGACGGTTAGAACTATTCTACGTAGAATAGTGTATATATGTAAATTATAATTTACCAATATACTATTCTAGGGTCAATAATAATTCTTATTAAATGCGTTTACAAATATTTTGTTATTTAAATTTAAATGAAACTTTTTTGAAACAATTTTCAGTTTGATATGTTAAAAACAATCAATATATTTATAAATTGTACATACATTAAATACATTATAATTAATCTATTGATGCGAGAAAGTCGACAAAAAAAATAAAATTTACCTTAGATCGCGTTTGGATGAATTCAGCAGCATCGCTGTTTCTGTTTATTAATAAATCCTTTTTTATTCATGTCTTCAAGTAACTTAAATAAATTTCATATCTGACAATAAGCAATATAATATTTAAATATTAAAATCTATTAAAATTTATTCCTTTTTTCTTTTAAAAAAATATTTAATTTGTTTTCAACTATATAATATTGACCAGTAAAACATTAAATTCAGAGATCAATTATTTATTATATACATATATTAATATTTTATACAATTTAAATTAAATAAGTCACATTTCATCATTATGAAGATCATTATCTATTAATGCTTGCCTTTCATGTATTTTCAGATGACTACGCAACACATGTGATTGTGTGAAACCTTTTCCACAGATTTCGCATTTATATTTACGTTCCCCTGTATGAACAACCATATGTTGCTTGACATGTTTAGAAGTTAAAAATCGTTTACCACATTCTGTACAAGAATAATTGCGAATACCAGAATGTTTAAGCTTATGTTTAACTAGCTCACCACTAGATTTAAAAGCCATCTCACAATCTTCACAAGCAAAAGGTTTTTCACCTGTATGAAACCTTATATGAATGCGAAGCTTATTGGCATCAGGAAAACCTTTAGAGCATATCTCACAAATATGTTTGTCATAAACAGTATGATGTGTCCTTATATGACTAAATCTTGATGCCCAAGTAACAAATTTTTTATCACAGTGTTGACAAGCATATTTTAACACACCAATATGAGTGCTTTTATGAACATTAAGATTAGTAGCTGACTTATATGTCTTATTGCATATAGTGCATTTATAAGGACGCAAGTTTGTATGCGTTGTAAAATGTTCTCTCAAGGCACTATTAGATTTGCTGACATGTCCACACTGTGGACATAAATGCAAGTTATGGATCTTTGCATGTTTTTTATATTCAGCTTTGTTAGGAAAGAACAACTGGCACTTTCGACAAGCAGGTTTACGAGGTGATGTTTCTGATTTTTCTGAACCAGACCGTAATTGAGAATTTTTACTGTGATATTTATTCCAATGAACTTTATATTTTGTTCTATTGGTGAAAAACATTTGGCACTTGTGACACCTGGGCTGTCGAAAAGAATTTTGTGAAGAACAGTCAGGAATGTCTACAAAACTATTCAAATCTGGTGAACATTGAAGAAAGTTTATGCGATCATTTAATCTTGAATTTTGTTGTGAATTATCAAGACGATCTTGCAACATTGGGCTCGTTTGGTCTTCAGACTTTTCTATTTCTGTTTCAGAATTTTGTGGAAAAACTAGTTCCTGGCATTCATAATTATGATCTTGATCTTTCTCTGCAAATGATTCATTCTCAGCGGTTGGTTCATCTATGGCTTCAATTTTTTTTGAATGATTTAAATTTGTTTGTACTTGCCTTCGATGATTTTTTTGCCAATGCTTTTTATATTCTGCTCTATCAGAAAATGATAATTGACATTGATGACATTGTGGTTTATGGGATGATTTTGGAATGCATGAACCAAGTTCTGCAGAAATAATATTGAAACTATTTAAATCTACTGAGCTTGAAAACTTTATATAATCATCAATATCCTCGTTGTCATCAGTATTTGAGGAAATAGGTACCTGTTCATTTTTATATTCTGTTTCATCATCATTATCTTGAACCAAATCAAACTTTAAATAAGATTCTTCTTCATTTATTGTAGAAACTCGGTTTCATTAATATTATAATTTAAATCATTTACATCGTCGCTTAATAATCTGTACTTTCAGTTAAACTATCCAATTGCTCGATTGATTGCCTACATTTCATCCAGAAGCTATAAGATTCAATTAGTTCACTGAAACAACCATTACAAATATGTTTCGGGTAAGGGTCGTCATAAGATACATCAAGGGCTGTGCAAGAGAGAAACATATTCAATAAATCATTCTGTTGTTGTGAAGAACATAATTCTTCTGCTGGAAATAACGATTGCATTTCTTCATCTTGAGTTAAACAAGCACGACATGTGTTGTTTCCCAAAACAAAAACCGAAAAATTTCGATGAAGGTCTGATGAGTAGTATTCTAGTTCAAAGGGTAGGCTGTCTGTCATAATGCTACTACTATCCATTAATTCACATTTATTAAAACTAACAGATAAAATTAACGTAGCAAAACTTATTGTAAATTGATTAAACTATGTTTATAAACACTCTCTTTAACCTAAAATTCGAAATGTCAAATTTGTATACGCAGCTAACTTCTCCTAAGATGACAGAGGGATGACAATTTTTCAAAGTTGGCAGCGATTGCCATCATTTGATATTTTTATCTAAATATTGTGATTAAGTCAATTCTTACACATTTCGGCAAATTCATGCAACATGCCTTAAGGCTAATTACCACTTTCAACTATAGTTTATTAAAAAGATTCTTTGCACATATCGGGTTGTTTATACAACTTGCCTTAACGCAAAATTCCACTGACACCTATTTTATTTATTTGAATGACGCGCGCGTATCTAATAACAAAGTATCAATGACAGCACAAATGTCAATCTCGTATGAAATAAGAAATATTGCAAGTGCGCGCAATTTAATAAACATAACTTTAATTTAACATGTAATGTCGTAACTTTTATAAATAATTATGTGTTTAGCTTATTTCGTAATCTTCACTTACGTTCGAGTATCAACATATTTGAAACTAATCGAGTTTTAACAAAGTATATTCACTAGGCACTATCAAAGTCGTAATGTATGAAAATTAATATTTGGTATTATTTACAGGTTTATAGGTACTACAAGTACTGCATTAGATGTACATAAAACTCCATTATATAAAAATGAGAAAGCGAAGAAGATTAACCGCTATTTGTTCTCGAAATACTTCGATTATGTGAAACAATATGAACAGGTTATGTTAATCATATAATATTTTTTCAATTGCACTAAAACAATACTTTGTAATTATATATATATATATATATATATATATATATATATAATTTGGGCTCCAAACTTCTAAAAAAGTAAAAAATCATGTAATATGAATGATTGGGAGAATTCCTCAATACTTTTATTATATCTGCTTTGAATGAAATCAAAATAAATAATCTTATTTATGTCACTTATGTGCATTTACATCAGCATTGTGTGCTTAATTTTATTATGTATTGCAGGTAGTGGAAAAACGATTTCCAGGAGCTGTAAAAGCATATCGTTTCTTTATGCTTGGTGTCAAAGATTTTATGCAGACATGAAAGAATATTTGAGGGTACCATATAATATATTAAATTGATACGATATATAAAATTAAAATTAGTACATAATAATGCTTTGCTTTGCAGATAGTACTTAATATCACAGGATCTGAAAAAACTATAGCTGATTTATCTCGTAAAGAATTAGAAACTTATTTTTTCATGCCGAGAGAAATGTGGAAGGCAGCTCCTGTTCTTTTGCTGTCAGCCTTACCTTTTGCTTATATATAGTTCTTCCTGTGGCGTAAGTAGACTGAAATTACAATTATAATATTGTCATTTATATTATATATATATATATATATATATATATATATATATATATATATATATATATGCTATATATAAACATATTGCCGTAAATTTTTGATAAAAAATTATTTACATGATATATGAAATATGGTAAAAAAAACATATTAAAAGATATGTACAAATCAAATTAACGCTACATTGAAAATAACAAAACTTGTTGAACAATATTTTGGTTGGAAATATTTATCATAAGAGTAATGTTCAAACTTCAAAGCTTTTTTATTCTTTTTAGAAAAATATTTTGTTTTAAAAGATTTTTTTTTTAATTCTTAATCTGTAGTAAGTGTACTTCCTATTTTCTCAGTTATTACTTTCCTGGTTACTTATTAACACATCATTTTTGGACAAATGAGCAAAAGTTTGAAA
>NW_020537733.1:0-15871 GCF_003426905.1 Ctenocephalides felis | reverse complement strand
AAAACAAACATAGAATAAACAAATGTAGAGATCACCTTACAAATAAATTAAAAAAAAACACAAAAACACACGAAATTGCACGAAAAAATTATGAAACACAAATTGATAAAACGTCGAGTTATGATAAATTTTAAATAATTGTAAAATTATAATAAAAATAAAAATAAATAATATATTTAATTATAAAAAAGCTTATTCCATTTTAGAGGCTTCATGAAGTGTTTTAGTGGCTTTTATCAATTTGTGTTTCATAATTTTTTCGTCCAATTTTCTGTGTTTTTGTGTTTTTTTTTTCAAATTTAATTGTATGGTTCTTTACATTTGTTTATTCTAGGTTTGTTTTTCATTTTTATATTCAGACACATATGATTGACACAGCCATTAACATGTTAATGTAACGAAAAGAATTTTATCTAACTTGTTCTCTATAAACTATAAAATAATCTTACTTTATATGAAGTTATTTACTAAATTTTTACAATTAATGTAAAATTTAAATACTATTTACGTTTAGTTTGTATTTTGTTTCACGAAGTTATGTGATTGACAATTGACAATTTTTGTTTTGTTAAATTTAACAATTCGTTTTTGTGAGTATTTAAAATTCTGTTAAAAAAAATACTCATAGACGTTTTTTCATGGCGTTGTTGATCTGTTTTTTAATTTTTTGACGAAACGATTTTTTTGCGAAAAATGACAACATTGGTTCAGAATATATATATATATATATATATATATATATATATACGTATTCTTATTTAGGTTTTAGGTCAAATTTAATCTTTTCCAGATAAAACAAGGCATAATTATTTTAAATTGCTAGAAAACTAAGAGATAATTGAATTTATTTCAAAATAGCTCATATGTCAGTTTCACACTTACGTAAGTGATGATAAATAAAAAAAACTAACCGAAAATATTTAAATTATAAAAAAACTCGCAAATGTACATATATCTTAAAAAGTATAGTTATCTAAAAAAATTAACTATTATTAATTATCTATAAAAAATCTAGTTATTAAAATGAAAATTACTATTAATTACCTATCTAAAAGAATCTAGTCATCTAAAAAAACTTATGTATAAGTAATATTTTTAAACTTAAAAAAATATATAAAATCAAACTAAATACAAATTCATTTTATATACGAGAAAAATGTTTAAATATTTATATAAAATATATAAATGGATCATAATAAAAAAAATCATATACAAGTAAATACTTTTGAACATTTTTTATAAATTTATAAAATCCAACTCAATAGAAATTTCTTTCAAATATAAGTAATATTTTTACAATTTTATATAAAATTTACAAAATTAAACTCAATAAAAATTTCTTTTAAATACTAATAGTCTTTTAAACATTTATAAAAAAATATAAAATTAAATTCAATTTGTTTTAAATACGAGTTGAATTTATATGAAATTTTGAAAATGAAACTCAATCAAATGAAGGACTTCTATAATAATATTCAATCAAAAATTAATGATTTAGATGAGATTTTTTAAGAAGTGTTACGAAAAGTTAAATGAATAATAAAATAATATAAAAATGTAATATAATATGTTTATAAAATATTTATTTAAGCGTGTTCAACATTGCAATTTCTGTATGTAGTTTTTTTTTTCATAAAGAAAGATCTAAAATTTAATTTATTTTTTTTAAATACGAGTTTAATTCATATAACTTTTAAAAATCAAACTCAATCAAATGCAGGATATCAATAATAATCATAATCTATAAAAAATTAATTATTTAGATGAGATTTTTGAAGAAGTCTTACGAAAAGTTAAATGAATATAAAAATATATGTATATAAAATATTTATTTTAAGCGTGATCAAAATTGCAATTTAATAATAATTTAATTAATAATTTCTTTCTTTCGAAATTTTTGTAACTAATAACAGTTTTGTAGAATTTTCACCGAATTTTGAGAGAAAGATCTGATCTAAGAATGTTTTGAAAATTTGGGGAACCTTATAATGCACCGGATTCAATATAATGGATATATATATATATATATATACAATAAGATAATAAAAAGTGCATCCGCCGTTTAGTTTATCGTATCATATTTTTTATTTTAATTTTAAGTAGCCGATTATAAAACATGTGGCACCCGCATGCCACGAATATATAATTCATTTCTTTATAAATATATATATATATATATATATATATATATATATATATATAAAGAATGATTTAATACAATGGAATGCATTTGTCGACGACTTAAACGCTTATAAAGTCAAAAGGAATTTGTAGAGATCCATCCAAGTAACCATTACCGAAGTTAATCTTCTGTTCCCTCTTAATAGGCACGAAACGACTATTATATATATATATATATATATATATATATATATATATATATATATAAGGTACAAGTATTTTGAGTTTTTCAAAAAACTTAGTATGAAAATTTCCACTGCCAATGTAGTGTTCGGTAAAGATAATTTGGAATTGGTAGCAAATTTTTGTACAGATCGAGAGCGCGGCTTGATATGAATACATGTATACATATATGTATAAATGTATATATGTATTATAAATAATGAAAATCTATATTTACGACTTTGTTTTGAGATTATCGCTAATTGCAATAAACAAACAAAGACTTAACAACGCAGGCCGTTCAACTCTCATACGAACGAACGATCGTTCTCGTTTCTAAGCACTAGATAATTTTAATTACATATATATATTACAAATCTTGATAAACCAACAAATAACTATACTTAATTAACACTGTAGTAAATACTAAATTGCTATATGAGATATAAGGAACTAAAACTCTAACAAAACGCAACTCAATAAATAAACTCTCATTTATTATTCGCACAATATACTTTTGTTCTGATATGTCTTTGACTTGCATAAAACCTGAAGATGGAACATTTCTAGTTACGTAACGTCGGTTTTGGATTTTTCCAAATCTATACTTGATTTAGTCCTTTTTCTTTTCTTCTTCAAAGATCTGGTTAGATCACAAAAAAGTTTTTCTCTAATTTTTGGTTTGTAAAATATACAAAAATCTGGTCACATCACTAAAAGTCCGGTTCTAAAATTCTACCTGATGAAGTACTAATATCTTAACAGAAATACGAAATCTTGGTTTATTCAAAATCCAAAGATCTATATACGTCACAAAAAATTCAAAGTTACTTAAAGATCTTAGATTAATTGTCAAGTTTTTTAAGAACCTAAGATCTGACAATCTTACGGTAATTTTTGAGTTAATTGAACCAAAATCTGTTTTGAGCTTAAGATCTTTAATAATCCAAAAATTGATACAAAATCTTGCGATCTATAAAGATCTTTAGATCTTCAATAACCCAAAATCTTTAGTAATCACTAAAGTCCAGTTCTAAATTTCTGCCTGATAAAGATCTATTATCTAAACAAAAACACGAAATATTGGTCTATTCAAAATCTAAAGATCTATATTCATCACAAAAAATTCAAAGTTACTTAAACATCACAAAAGATCTTCAATTAATTTTCAAGTTTTTGAAGAACCTAAGATCTGACCATCTTATGGTAATTTTTGAGTTAATTAAACCAAAATCTGTTTTTGAGCTTAAGATCTTTAATAATCCAAAAATTGATACAAATATCTTGCGATCTGTAAAGATCTTTAGATCTTCAATAACTCAAGATCTGTTGATATCTATCAAGATCTTCTTGAACTAGAATTAGTGACATTTTTTAAATCTTTGTGAATTAAAATTTACAAAAAACAAATTGTTTTGATCTTTAGACAGATCCCAAGAGATCTTAGGTTATTGAGGGCATAAATATCTGGATTGATCTCGAAGTTTCTTGGGTTAAGTTTGAGATTTAAAATTCTTAAGATCTGTACAGATCACCAAGATCTTATTCTATTTAATTGAGGATCTTAAGATATGTTTTTATTAAAGATCTAATGATCTGAATACATACCAAGAAATCTCGGGTTATATAAGATCAAATGATCTTGTTATATTCTAAGAGATCTTGGATTCTGATCTGCACAGATCGTACGTTAATTTTTGAATTATTAAAGATTTAAGTATTTGGACAGTTTACAAGAAAGATCTAAAGATTTCTACAGATCACAATGGATTTTTCGCTAATTTTTAATTATAAAAAATGTAAAAATCTTGTGTTCTTTTCCATGGTTAAATATCTTAACTTATTAAAGATTTAAAGGTCTCGTCAAATCACGAGATTTTTTGGTTTAAAATTTAAAATTTTAAATTCTAAAGATCTGTATAGATCACTAAAGATCTTGTACTGATTTTTCAGCTTTTAACAATTTCAAAATCTAAACAGATCACAACAAAATTATTGCAGATCCTATGATCTATTAATATGAGATTTAATGGTGTTGATATATACCAAGAGATCTTGTGTTATTAAAGATCTTTACAAAAAGTTTTATGTTAATTTTTGGTTTACTAGAGATCTAAAGATCTGGTTCTAAAGATTGGAACAGATTTTGAGTAAACTTTATATTAACAAAAATTGTATAAATGTAACTAATTCTGGTTTAAAAAGATCTTGATAGATATCAAGAGATCTTGGGTTAATTAAGATCTAAAGATCTGTACAGATCACAAGATATTTTTTATTAATTTTTGGATTATTGAAGATCTAAAAGTCAAACTAGATTTTGGTGTAATTTTTACTTGAACAAAGATCCTCATAGATACCAAAATATCTTGGATTATTAAAGATTAAAAGATCTGTACAGATAACAGAGATTTTGTGTTAATTTTTGGGTTATTAAGAATCTAAAATCTGGTTCTATATATCTTAGAAAAATTTTTAATTAACAGAGATTTGGAAAAAGTACTAATTCTAGTCAATTATAATAAAACTGGTCACTTGATCTTTTTAATCTAAACAGATCACAACTAGTATTAATCAATATTAATTGTTCTTAATAAATTAGATTTTGTTATCATGCAATATAATCATAGATCTTATCTTATTCAAATTGTATTCAAAGTTCAAAGAGATAACTAAATTTAGCAAAAAGTCAACTTTGATCAAAAAAAGATCAAAATTGACTTCTACTAGTAATTAATATATTATCCAACATTGGTATGTAAATTATTACCTTCGACCTTAAAAAATCTGTTCTATATTCTATTTTCCAACTTCTGTTTTATGTGTGTGGTAGTTGACTAATATTTGGTGCCCAAAACCTATTAAGCCCAATTTTTAATATTTATATTTTTCATCCCTTAGCACCAACATCAGTAGATTTGCCCCATTTGGAATCAGCCCAACCCAAGATTCTCCAGTAAGACAAGGTGATAATTTGGATGTGATCTGCAGATCTAGTGATGTTTGGACAAGACCTGATCAGGATATGCCTTATGGAGCAACGGTTAGTAAATAAAAAGATCTAAACTGATTGCTGTGCGATCAGGCGTATTTTACATATAAACGAGCAAGGAAGAATCTTCTGACTGCACCATCTAGAATTCTATTATCATAACGCCTGATCGCAAGGCAAATAGAATAAATTGGTAAATAATTTGAGTATGTTATACCTTGACACACGTACTTTGATAACAAATACTAAAATTGCTAACTTTTCTCACAAAATTGTAAGATATTTAGACAATCTTTGAACAACTGTTCAAAGATAAAACAATGTTATAATAAGGAAATTAAAACTTTAAGGAGCTCTTCAGGACAAACAGTTTGCACAAAACGTGTACGAATGGAGCATGTTATACACTGATACACGTACTATGATGTCAAATACTAAAATTACAAACTTTTCTCATAAAATTTTAACATATTTAGACAATCTTTGAACAAAGTACCAGGACAGAACAATGTTATAAATAGGAAATTAAAATTTCAAGGAGCTCCTCAGGCCAAACAGTTTGCACAAAACGTGTACAATTTGAGTATGTTATACACTAACACTCATACTATGATGACAAATATCAGAATCACAAACTTTTCTCACAAAATTTTAAGATATTTAGATAATCTCTAAACAAAGTACCAGGATAAAACAATGTTATTAGTAGGAAATTGCAATTTCAAGGAGCTCCTCAGGGCAAACAGTTTGCACAAAACGTGTACAATTTTAGTATGTTTTACACTGACACCCTTACTATGTTGAAAAATATTAAAATTACAAAGTTTTCTCACAAAATTTTAAAATATTTAAACAATCTTTGAACAAAGTACCAGGATAAAACAATGTTATTAGTAGTAGGAAATTGAAATTTCAAGGAGCTCCTCAGGACTGCAGTTTGCACAAAACGTGTACAATTTTAGTATGTTATACACTGACTGTGCATTATGATAACAAATACTGAAATTGTAAACTTTTCTCACAAAATTTTAAGATACTTAAACAATCTCTGAACCAAGTACCAAAATGAAACATTGTTATAAATAGGAAATTAAAATTTCAAGGAGCTCCTCAGGGCAAACAGTTTGCACAAAACGTGTACAATTTTAGTATGTTTTACACTGACACCCTTACTATGTTGAAAAATATTAAAATTACAAAGTTTTCTCACAAAATTTTAAAATATTTAAACAATCTTTGAACAAAGTACCAGGATAAAACAATGTTATTAGTAGGAAATTGAAATTTCAAGGAGCTCCTCAGGACTAGCAGTTTGCACAAAACGTGTACAATTTTAGTATGTTATACACTGATCTGTGCATTATGATAACAAATACTGAAATTGTAAACTTTTCTCACAAAATTTTAAGATACTTAAACAATCTCTGAACCAAGTACCAAAATGAAACATTGTTATAAATAGGAAATTAAAATTTCAAGGAGCTCCTCAGGGCAAACAGTTTGCACAAAACGTGTACAATTTTAGTATGTTTTACACTGACACCCTTACTATGTTGAAAAATATTAAAATTACAAAGTTTTCTCACAAAATTTTAAAATATTTAAACAATCTTTGAACAAAGTACCAGGATAAAACAATGTTATTAGTAGGAAATTGAAATTTCAAGGAGCTCTTCAGGACTAACAGTTTGCACAAAACGTGTACAATTTGAGTATGTTATACATTGACATCTTACTATGATGTTAAATACTAAAATTACAAACTTTTCTCACAAAATTTTAAGATATTTAGACAATCTTTGAACGAAGTACCAGGATAAAACAATGTTATAATCAGGAAATTGAAATTTTAAAGAGCTCTTCAGGACTAACAGTTTGCACAAAACGTGTACAATTTGAGTATGTTGTACATTGACACACGTCCTATGATGTCAAATACTAAAATTACAAACTTTTCTTGCAAAATTTTAAGATATTCAGACAAACTGTGAACAAAGTACCAGGATAAAACAATGTTATAAATAGGAAGTTGAAATTTCAAGGAGCTCTTCAGGACAAACAGTTTGCACAAAACGTGTACACTTTGAGTATGTTATACACTGACCTGTGCACTATGATGTCAAATACTAAAATTACAAACTTTTCTCACAAAATTTTAACATATTTAGACAATCTCTGAACCAAGTACCAAAATGAAACAATGTTATGAGTAGGAAATTGAAATTTCAAGGAGCTCTTCAGGGCAAACAGTTTGCACAAAACGTGTACAATTTGAGTGTGTCATACACTGACCTGTGCACTATGATGTCAAATACTAAAATTACAAACTTTTCTCACAAAATTTTAAGATATTTAGACAAACTCTGAACAAAGCACCTAGATGAAACAATGTTATGCAGGAAATTAAAATTTCAAAGAGTTCCTCAGGACTGATAATTTGCACAAAACGTGTGCAAATTGAGTATGTTTTACACTGACACTCGTTCTATGATGTCAAATACTAAAATTACAAACTTTTCTCACAAAATTTTAAGATATTGAGAAAATCTCTAAACAAAGTACAAGAATGAGACAATGTTATAAATAGGAAATTGAAATTTCAAGGAGCTCTTCAGGGCAAACAGTTTGCACAAAACGTGTACAATTTAAATATGTTATACACCGAAGCACGTACTATGATAACAAATACTGAAATTACAAACTTTTCTCACAAAATTTTAACATATTCAGACAATCTTTGAACAAAGCACCAGGATAGAACCGTGTTATAAATAAGAAATTCAAATTTCAAGGAGCTCTTCAGGACTAACAGTATGCACAAAACGTGTACAATTTGAGTATGTTATACACTGACACTCGTACTATTATAACAAATACTAAAATTACAAACTTTTCTCACAAAATTTTAAAATATTTAGACAATCTTTGAACAAAGCACCAGGATAGAACAATGTTATAAATAGGAAATTCAAATTTCAAGAAGCTCTTCAGGACAAACAGTTTGCACAAAACGTGTACGAATGAAGCATGTTATACACTGATACACGTACTATGATAACAAATACTCAAAATACAAACTTTTCTCACAAAATTTTAAGATATTTAGACAATCTTTAGACAAAGTACCAGGATGAGACAATGTTATGAGTAGGAAATTGAAATTTCAAGGAGCTCTTCAGGGCCAACGGTTTGCACAAAACGTGTACAAATTGAGTACTTTATACATTGATACCTTTACTATGATGTCAAATACTAAAATTACAAACTTTTCTCACAAAATTTTAAGATATTCAGACAATCTCTAAACAATAGGATAAAACAAATGTTATAAATCTGTATACAAACAGGATAGAACAATGTTACAAATAGAAAATTAAAATTTCAAGGAGCTCTTCAGGACAAACAGTTTGCACAAAACGTGTACAATTTGAGTATGTTATATACTGATACTCATACTATGATGACAAATATCAGAATCACAAACTTTTCTCACAAAATTTTAAGATATTTAGACAAACTCTAAACAAAGTACCAGGACAAAACAATGTTATAAATAGGTTATTAAATTTCAAGGAGCTCTTCAGGACAAACCACTTGCACAAAACGTGTATGATTTAAGTATGTTATACACTGACACACGTACTATGATAACAAATACTAAAATCACGAACTTTTCTCGCAAAATTTTAAGATATTTAGACAAACTTTGAACAAAGTACCAGGATGAGACAATGATATAAGTAGGAAATTAAAATTTCAAGGAGCTCCTCAGACCAAACCGTTTGTACAAAACGTGTGCAAATTGAGTATGTTGTACATTGACACCCTTACTATGATGGCAAATACTAAAATTACAAATTTTTCTCACAAAATTTTAAGATACTTAGATAATCTCTAAATAACTGAAATTTATTTTATGAGGCAGAGTTCTTCCCTCAATTTATTTTATGAGGCAGAGTTGTTCCCTCAATTTATTTTTGGATGGTCTTCTTTCAGGTTCATGGAAATACCTTAAGGTTCATGAATGTACAACCTGAAGATGCTGGAAGTTACTTGTGTTCTTCCACAACTGCTTATGGAGTGCCTTATAGCCAGCAATACGACTTACACGTAGAAGGTAACAAACCAGATTTGTTTTACCAAAATGATCACAAGCTTTTATCAAAGTCGTTTTTAATTTAATTACAAATTCAGGTGTATGAAGTGAAATTTTAATACAATACAGTGGTGTATTTCAAATTTCACATATATTACTTTAAGACCGAAAAGTGTCTGATGTCCGATTATTTCGGATATAAGTCGGACTTGTTTCGGACATAGCGGGCGTTAGTCGAATAAAATAAATAATTTAAGACGTTCATATAATGGAAATTGATTGTAGCGAAAAATTCGAATAGGATTATGCAGGAAAATAGTTATTGAAATCAAATTGAGAAAATTCAGTAATATCATAAAAAGCTAATTCTTTAAAAAGTTTTACGTTAAGTAACAAGTTAAGTAGATTAAATTAACCTGGTATTGTATTAAAAAATTGTACTCCTAGACTAGTAATTCCCAGCGTGGGGCACACGCCCCACAGAAAAATCCATTTTTAAATTCAAAGGGGGGAGGCAAATTAAAAAATTGCACGACTTTAACTCACTTGCTTTGGGTGATTTGAATGTGCGTATGCCTATAGGTTGCATTCTATACTACACGCCTTACATCTATACCATACGCTATATTTCATCACATACTCTCAAATCCCTACATTGTATACCAAATACACCTAACCTATATCTACTATATATGTCCTATTACCTATAATTTCCCTTACACGCTACATTAACCCTACCGAGATTCGAACCCGGGTCCGCCGCGTGGAACGCGACGACCTTAACCGTTACACCACCGTAACGCTACAATCAACCGTCTTTTTTCGCGTGTCATCGCGCCACCTTAGTATCAATTATCTAATTAATTAGAAAATGACCCGCGGAAACAACAGTGCATCTCTAATTATATTATTAATTGGGGTACCCGATAGGGTAGTGGTTAAGGTGCGCGACTTCCACGCGGAGGTCCCGGGTTCGATTCCCGGTATAGCCAATAGATAGGTAGAGATAATACATAGGGCGTAAGGTAGAAATATATAATATAGGTAAATATATAAGTTAGACAGTAATACTTATAAGAAGTAAAAAGTATGTAGGTATACACGTATATATATATAATAAGTCAATGAGTATAGGTAGCTCACGGTATGATTGATAATAGATATCTACCTATGATATACAATAGTATAGTATAGTAAGATAGGTAATAGGTTATCTATCATATTATTAGGTTAAGTCTTATAAAGTATTGTAATAATCTTGAGTACTTTTATATCATAATGAATACCTGTAAGTATTAATGAATACAAATAATACCACAATAAATATAATTAATGTTATTAAAGAATATAAATTATGTACTCAATGATTCTCTCATACTTGTACTATTTAATGTAGAGATTAGCTGTATATAATAGACTTAATTATATAAGAAGTCAATATATTAGATTTGTGAACTCTTATCGAAATATCTCAATTTTTTTGAACCGGTTTATGAACCGGATTTTAAATTTTAGCGTTCCGGCAAAAAAAAATATTAGCACAACACCACTGATCACAACTCTTATGTAATATTATTATTTTATCAGAATACGACAGCAGATATCCAGATGCATCGAGACCACATGGTGGTTCCCAAGAACAACACGAAAGGCACCAGCCATACGATTCTAGAGAACACGATCATGTCACATCACGTGGTGGATTTGATGATTCACAAGGCAGATCTTCTGAAGATCACTCTGGAGCACCTTCTGATCTTCATGGGAGACCAACTTCATCTCACCATGATGCTGGGCATTATCAACCTGACCAGGGCCATTACCAACCAGACCAAGAACATTACCAACCAGACCAAGGCCATTACCAACCAGACCACCACGATCCCTACCATCCTGAAGAAGACTACCAACCACCTACTCACCACGAAGAGGAACACCATCACAAAAGACCTAGTCATCACCAACACAAGAGACCAGTACATGTATCATCTGCTAAAATTGGTGAAGGCATAAAGATGTCTTGTGACACCGATATGGAAGGTAACAGGCTGCAGTATGCTTGGAGCAAAAAAGGATTTGCTTTGCCAAATGATGTTCAAACTGATGAGGTAAGATAATACTTTAATAATAAGATAGATATGTTCTGGTTAATAACTCAGGTAATTTTTGCAGGAGTTCTTGCAATTGACAAATGTGAAGGAAAGTGATGCGGGTTTATATGTTTGCACTGTGAAGAATGGAACTGATACGTTCGAAATTCCAAGTATGCTCTTGGTTACAGGAACCATACCCAGGTAACCAGAAATAAAATCATAATTGAAACAACCTTTGCCTTAGACTATTTATTAACTTCACGTAGGGTAGTTATAGTAATGGGCCGAAAATCGAAAATGATTTTTTTTTGCGTTTCTCGACGTTTAGAAGGTTTCTGAACATTTTACTGGCATACCTCAGAAACTAAATGGTTGTGTGTGTGTGTTTTGTATGTCCACCGATTTGAATGGTTCAAAAAACATTCGATTCCTATTGATATGGAGATGTGCTGATTAGTTTTTAGCAAATGCAGGTCTAGCCGTTACGGAGCTACAGAGCAAAGAGTGCAAAATATACAAATCGAGTTTTTGAGAGATTGGAGCATCGGATTTGAATGATCCAAAAAACATTCAATTCGTAATGACGGGGAGAAGTGGTTATTAGTTTTAAAACCTTGCAAAGGCAGGTCCCCGCTAATTCGAAGATACGGAGCTAAATGTGTAAAAAATGGCAGTTTTTTAATCAAGCGTCCCTTGATTTGAATGATCTAAAAAACTGTCTGCTTGTTTTCCGTACGAAAAATTATTTTTTTTAAAAAGATTAACATTTTTGAAGAAAATTTACTCTGAAAAAATTAGATTTTTGAGAAAAAATAAATTTTTTGACAAGAATTTACTTTTTTTGAAAAAAAAACTTTTTGAAGAAAAATTTATTTTGAAATATTTTGGAAATTATGAACTTTCTTTTCAAAGCAATCGTACTGCTTTAACTGCATAGAAACGAAATATCAAAGCGCGTAAACCGTAAACACACAAGCGCGTCACCGTCTAACAGATAAACATTGGTACGGAACCCATAGAAATAGAAAAGTTTATACTTATTGTTAAAATTTCTATAAAATATCTGATAATTTGATGTGCATATGTCTTATAATCATTTTTGACCACCAAATGGCATTTTCTTTTACCTTTTTTACTAGATCTCCGAAACCGCTAGACCTGCCTTCATGAAAATTTGATCAGTAGTTTATCTTGTTAATATAAGTAAAATGTTTTTTGAATTATTCAAGTCGGACGCTCCATTCTCTTAAAAACTGAGTTACCGTTTTTGGCACGTTTTGCCTCATATCTTCGGAACGGCTAGACCTGCCTTCGCCAAAAACTAATCAGCACGTCTCCTTATCAATACGAATCGAAAGTTTTTTGAATTATTCAAATCACTTCATCCGTGTTCCCGAAATCGTCGACGAAAATTTGTATCCGCACATACACGCACACACACATACATCTATTTTTTCTAAGGTATGCCAAAATGTTCAGAAGGTTTTGAAACGTAAAGATATATAAAAAATTTCATTTCGATTTTTAAACTATTGAAAATTGTGAAAACGCCCCCGAGTTAAGCACAGTATAAGTGAAAATGTCGCACAGAATTATTTGCAAATGCGTTTAGACTGTGACTATACGGGAGCACTTTTTCAATTTTGTGTAAATTCGGCAACTATTTTTTTTGGAACTGAATTCGAAATGAAATGACGATTGTTATTAACTATTGAAAAATGTAAAAATTCCGGCAAGCTAAGCACAGTATAAGTGAAAATGTCGCACAGAATTATTTGCAAATGCGTTTAGACTGTGACTATACGGGAGCAATTTTTTTAATTTTGTGCAAATTGGGCAACTATTATTTTTTAAATTGAATTCGAAATGAAATGACGATTGTTGTTAACTATTGAAAAATGTAAAAATTTCGCCAAGCCAGGCACAGTATAAGTGAAAATGTCGCACAAAATTATTTGCAAATGCGTTTAGACTCTGACTATACGGGAGCACTTTTTCAATTTTGTGTACATTAGGCAACTATTTTTTTTAAATTGAATTCGAAATGAAATGACGATTGTTAATGTTCTGGAGATAAATTGATTTATGATTTACATTTGATTTGCTCAGATATAACAAGATAGCAAAAATAATGAAAGTAATAATATATTTGAAAACGTTTAAAATTTCTCGAATATTTCATTACGGTACGGGAAGTTCCAGCAATTTGCCTTAAGGCACGATGCCATACACCACTAGTTGATGTATCAATTGTTTTACAGATTTACAAGATCCACTGACAGCTATCTAGAATATCCAACTTTGCAAGATGCTTACACCAAATTTGACTTTGCTCTGACGTTCAAACCAGAAGAACAAAATGGTAATAAATAAAATTTTAAATAATTTGAAAATTTGCTTTATTTGATTTTTACATAAAGATACAAATTGTATACACCTGTTCTGGGAATATCATTATACTATCATAATATAATATTAAAAACATACTGCCAAATTAATAATTCTAGCATCAACCAAACAATTGTCTAAAAATTTCGGTTTCTAGGTCTTCTACTTTTCAATGGCCAATTTTCACCACCATCCAACGGTGACTTTGTGTCCCTGGCTTTGGTAAATGGAGTTCCTGAATTCAAATACAATTTAGGGGCTGGTGTGACAACTTTAAAGGCACCCGAAGATTTAGTATTGGCACCAGGAGAATGGCACCATATTTCTGTGAGTAGAAGTCGAAAAGAAGCAATGATGTACGTCGATGGACAAGGGCCATTCAAAGTAGTAGCTCGGGGTAAACATATTGGATTAGACTTAAAACAACCCATGTATGTTGGAGGTGTTCCTGATTCTGAAACTTTGCCTGAAGGTGTTGATAAAGAAGGATTTGTAGGTAAGACTGAAGCCTTAATTCTGTTGTGAGGTCTTTATTGTACTAAGTACCTATTAGAGATTTGACTCCGCTTCAGAGAGGAGTAATATCCACTTAACAACTCCACAACTCCGACAACTTTCAAACATAATATAAGGTTGTCAAATATCTCCCTTCCGCCTTTTTGTATTATAAACCAAGAGCAAAAAAGCGGAAGGGAGATATTTGACAACCTAATACTTGACACAAATGTGTTTTCTAGTGTGTTGTTAACATATCTAAAGATTCATTACTATTTACTTCGGAAATAGTTTAAAAATAGTTCAAACATTTTTGTTCATTTTATTATAATAATTAGTATTTTATGCATTTCAATATGTATACAAATCTCAAATTGACAAAAAACCTATGAATCAAAATCAATTTCGTAGTTAGTTTTGAAGAGGAAATATAGAATTCTTTGAATATGTTCATTTTTTATATGAAAACTAGCTGACCTGGCGAACGTTGTTTTGCTAAGTAAGGTATATTCTAAACAATTTCTAGAAAATCAAAAATATTAATACTTTAAGTGTATAAGGATGCGTTGTTGTTTGATTGCTATATACAATGAGCTATTATAAAAACAATAAACACCATTCGTTTGTCTATATTTTGTCAATACACTCAAACTAGAAGTTTTATACACTTTCCATAGAAAACACGGTATAATCCAATCTAAGTCTTTTTTTATTACGTTTCAAGTTTTTCAGATTCTTTTCGGATTCTGTATTTTGTGTATAATTGTAAATAATACTACTGAGCTTATACAAAATTTTCAAATTTTTGCGAGGAGAGATAGCCCGTTTAATAACGTTTTGGTGTATAAATATAACTACGAACAAATCTATTTACTACAATTTAATCATAATTAAATAATATTTACGCAAAATTTCTATTAAAAGTAATTGAACATCATCTGTCAAAAACGTTTAACATTTGACGTATTAGCCACCGTCCATTGTTTTATTTAAATTACGCTTCTACAAAAATTTTCAAAATAAAAATGTAAAGTTTTTACGCAATTTTGAAATAATATCTCACATTTTCGACAACCTACTGATTAGCACGAGTTTTTCAAGTTTAACACTGGCCAAATCGGTTCAGCCGTTTTCGAATTTTACCAAATCATTTGATCGGGAGCTCTATTTTTATATATAAGATAATGCAGTGAACTTTATATATGAAATAAGAACAAATCTTTGTGTATAATATTTTTCTCAAAATAATAATACATCACATTCTTTTATTATTTCCCTTTCGAGAATTAATTATACATCAGGTAGTTTGATTAGCATACTATTACTTTTATACAATTACAAAATCATAATTGTATAAAAGTTATAATATAATATTAACCCTTTCGACTCGGATGCCGATTTTTTTTTCATTCTTTTGAAATTAATTCACTATTACATTAATTTATTGATTAATTTATTAATTTT
>NW_020537732.1:0-16141 GCF_003426905.1 Ctenocephalides felis | reverse complement strand
ATCTCTCCCCCTATCTCTCTCCCACCAATCCTATCTCTCCCCTCATGTCTTTCCACCCCTTTTCCCTCGTCACCGCATTTTACTCACCCCACATCCCCATCATCGCTCTCGAGGGTGCTCGGGGACTCGCACACCGACCCAACCTGTGACGCACCCAGCTTTTCAACCGGCGCGACCCAGTGGTGGTCGTCGCGCGGAACCCTCACCCCCTATAGTCCCCCTCTCCCTTTTTCGAGGGCGGGACCACAGGGTCGCGGGTTCGTGAACCCCACACCCCCTATAATCCCCCCTCGCCCCTTTTGGGCTGCTGCGGGGTTCATTAGGGGATGATACGGGATTCTCGCGCGTATCTCTCCTCTCAATCGAGATCGAGGGGAGCATACCTGGCGTCTCAAATTCGAACGGATGTGATCCGTGCATACCTCGTTCCACAGCGTCAACAGTCACGCTATTTTGCGTTTTGTGTCCGGAGGTATGAATCGAACTCGGTACCCTGTTGGCATGAAGCTAGCACGCTAGCAATACGCCAACACAGGCCACATCGATTCTGCTTTTTTCGGCCTCATGACCTGTTAGTTTATTAAATCCAATTTTATCTTTGTGCTATCTACAATAAATAATAAATTCCACGCTTTCCATTTTTTGTCCCGAGGTATGGTTCGAACTCGACACTCTTTGGGTACGAATCCATCGCTTCTACCAATTACGCCAGCACAGGCCACATCGACTCTGCTTTCTTTCCGCCTCATGACTTGTTAGTTTGTTATATCTAAATATTAATTTTGTGTTGTTCAACACTAAATAAATACCACAACGTGAACAATACTCTTTTTGTCCTGAGGTATGATTCGAACTCGGTACCTTTTAGGTACGGAGTCATCACTTTACCAACTACGCCAACACAGGCCATACGAATCGAACTTTTTTTGGCATATGACCTGTTAGGTTTTTTTCGTTTAAAATATACAATATCAGCTACGTTGTAACAGTTTAATAATGTGATCGTCGTGGCGTTGCGCGTTAGGAGGTGGAGTCGCTGGAGAGAAGAGGGGGTAGCAGGTTCGAGACGTGGTAAAGGTAAGCAAAGTAATAGTATTAGTTCTTAACGTAGGTAAGTATTAGGTTAAGGTAGTGTAAAGTTAAGTAAGGTAGTGTAAAGTAAGGTAGGAGATGGTTGCGTCAATATGGTAGGAATATTAATGTATTTAGTGTAATAATTACGCGCGTAAAAATGAGGATATATTAATAATGAAGAAGATATTCTTGCGCAAAAGAAAGAAAATATCACGAGACTGAGAACTTATTTTTTTTATAAGTTAAGTTAAGTAATTTTTTTATAAGTTATAGTTAAGTAATTTTTTTATAAGTTATAGTTAAGTAAAACTGACCAATATTCAAAGTATATTAATTAAAATGAACTAATTAAGACTTTAACCCCTTAATTAAAATGACGAGCAGAGCCCGCGAGCGATTGCAAGGCCAAAAGTGAATATTACGGGCATAGCCCATGTACGATATTCGGGAAAGAAGCAAATCCTTCGCATTTCGGGCATGGTGAATGCAAGTTATAAAATATTTTTATACGAAACTATAAACACAAAATTATATTTATTTTTGTGATATACTATGAGAGAAGAAATAGTCACAACGCCGCGCCAGTTTGAACAACTTTGGGCCGACATTTTGGAATCTAAATTGTAAGTTAAGGGGTTAAATAATAATATAAAGTTTTTTTTTTAACTCGTTTTATTTAGCAATCAGAAATACATAGATTCCTTTGAGCTAAAATGACAATGCTTAAGATCAATGCCTAAGAATAGCTCCAATGAGATCTTCTTAGTTTAACAATTACTATAATAATATTATATTAGACCTAATCTAAGATTAAGTCTAAAGGCCATTGTCGTTTCAATCTTCTTGTACCATAAGGTTTAGTAATTTCAACTATAGATGGGTTAAATATAGATTAAAGTGATTGAAAAATGTTAATATTTTGACATGTTTAAAATGAGTGAAAACCATAGATTAGTCTATTTAAAATGACCAAAGTTATAACTACATTAACTTTATTGATCATGATATAATTAGATTACAAAATTATAATATATGAAATTTATTTCAAAATATTAAATCCTTCCGACGAACGAATTAATGAGTATATTAATGTTTATGATAACATTAGCTTATCAGTTTAAATATCTGTACTGTACGGTGGTTTCTAATATATATCACTGAAAATGGTGTGAAATGAAAACACTCCAAATAAAGTTCAGTTAGTTTTATTCAAAAACTCTTAATGTAACACAGTATTTAATAATACAATTATATTAATTCATTATTACAACTGCAGTAATGAAAATGGCTAAAATACATAATATTTGTCTAATTGTATTATATATATAGATATATATTATATATATACATGTAGTATATATATATGTTAAAGTATATATATAATAATAATAACACAGTATGACATTAAATTAGTGATATTATAGCTAAGAAAAAAAGTGCACCATTTAAAGAAATAATAGAAAGTAAAATATTTAAAAAAAGAGGAAACATCGGTCGTCTGGCGTATTAAATGTTTAAGGCACTCGACTAACATAGGGGTTTGCAAAAAAAACAAAGTCTATTATCAACGCGTTTCTACCGAGTCAAAGCAATGACGCAGAGTTCTACCGAGTCAAAGCAAAGGTATAAAGAGCTTAACCAAGATGCGGCAAGATGGTTGCAAACACCCAAACAGTAAAGAAGCTGTTCTACACAATTGTCTACACTAAAAAGTGCATTCAATAAGTATCCCTATTAATAACACAAGAAATTTTTAAAATTTAGACATGTTTAAATATTTTTGTAATTTACGTTACAGCATAATGTAATTTGGCCGTAAAGTGGCTCATAATTAAATTAAAACAACAAATTAAATCAAATGCAATATATTTATTCATTATTTCATTAACATCTAAGCACTTAACTATTCAATAGATCACAGTAGTAGATCACAGTAGGCATCTTCTTTGGTGACAAGACGGACGGACGGACAGCATAATTAGTAGATGAAATGATTGTTCTCACTCGTGAGCAACTTGAGAGTTTACCACTTGGGTTGAAGTGTCGTTACCCTATAAAAAATAATGAATTAGTAACAAGTTTCATAAAATATACTATAATAATAAATTACCTGATTAATCATTCACCCCCGTCTTCCAAGCAACCTCAGTAAAATCTTCATAGTAAAAACTCAACAAGTGGTATTTATAATAACTGCTTAAGTTAGTGAGGTTAGTCATGTTATTGAGTTAAGAGTTAAGTTAATCATGTAATTATAGGCAGTTATTAAAAAAACCACTTGCGAGTCATTCACAATGTTAGAGCTTCAGGGCAGTAATAGTTGGATCGAGAAGACCTGCAAAAAAGAAAAAGAAACATTTTAGGAATGTTCCATTTATGCTGGTATGGATAAACAAATACCTGGTTAAAATGTTTCTGAAAGATTCCTGGTGAAGTAGGGTGAGGTGCAGAGCAGCATTAGACCAAGGACCTGGAAAAAAAAATAAACATGTTATTTATTGTTCACATTTATACTGATTATGGATAAAAACGTACTTTTTAAATTATTTTCAGAGCGATTCCTGGTGAAGGGGAATGGGTCAGTGTGCAGAGCAGCATGAGATGCAAGGACCTGGAAAAAATAATGAACATGTTTATTGTTCACATTTATACTGATTATGGATAAAAACGTACTTTTTAAATTATTTTCAGAGCGATTACTGGTGAAGGGTCAGTGTGCAGAGCAGAGCTTAGATGCAAGGACCTGGAAAAAAAATAAACATGTTATTTATTGTTCACATTTATACTGATTATGGATTAAAAACGTACTTTTTAAATTATTTTCAGAGCAATTCCTGGTGAAGGGGTCAGTGTACAGAGCAGCAGTAGTTGAAAGGACTGAAAAAAAAATAAACATGTAATTTATTGTTCACATTTATAGTATTATGGATAAAAACGTACTTTTTAAATTATTTTCAGAGCGATTCCTGGTGAATGGGTCAGTGTGCAGAGCAGCAGCAGTAGTTGAAAGGACCTGGAAAAAAACCATGTCATTTATTGTTCACATTTATACTGATTATGGATAAAAATGTACTTTTTAAATTATTTTCAGAGCGATTCCTGGTGTAGGGGACAGTGCAGAGTAGCAGTGGTTTAAAGGATCTGAAAAAAATAAACATGTTATTTATTGTTCACATTTACACTGATTATGGATAAAAACGTACTTTTTAAATTATTTGCAGAGCGATTCCCGGTGAAGTGAGTCAGTGTTCAATTTTCACTCGATACTTGGCCATTCGATACTCAACAACTTGCTCGATATATCTTGTGGCCTCCATGTGATTTCATCTTGATGACCAGAAATATAATGTAGAAATTTACTAGCAGTTAAGAATTGCACTTGGTTTTATATGAAATGCATTAACATGAATTGAAAACAGTTAAAATTAAAATTTAATGTAATATGTCAAATTCACATTGCATAATCTCAAATGATTCAAACGACCACATTATTTTTCAATAGTTGAATAGATTAGTGTATTAGTATTTGTTATTATTAATAATAAAACTACTGATGCAACCTAACTAATAAATTTAACCCACATGCAAGACATATCGTGATCATTCGAATCATGAAATTCAATGCCTTAATGATTTTGAAAATTTCTAAAAGTTATAGTGACAACTAAAGTATCGATCAATTAATATCTTGAACAAAATCACGCTTAATAAATCTATTCGTGCCAAATGCAATTCCAATAAATACCACATTCAGAGCGTCACAGTAACAATGTTCGCTAAAAACTAAAGTACTCTGGTAGCAGCAAACGCAAACCTACCCGCACCTGCAAAATACACAAATTATTATTGAATTTAGTTGATTATACATAGATTATAATGTCATTGTGATGCGTCACCAAAGCTGTCTTCGTGTGCAATGCAGCGCTCCAGCGAAGCATAGAATAGTCTTTATTTGCATCTTTATATTCATTCAAATTGTAACTATTCTTTGTCAATTTGTTGTTCAAATTGTAACTTTTTTTCAAGTAAAAGAAAATTATGCATTTAAAACACAAAATGGCTTTCATCGAAAAGTAATTTTGCTTTAAAATTTTTGATGACATGATGATTGTGGTCCAATTTACACAATACTTCTGATCTATAAATTGAAGTGAATTAGCAGATGATAATGATGTAAATAAGACTTCAAAATTAAACGATCCGTATAAATGTACTCATAGTAATTCTCAAAATAATTAACAGTCATTTTTTACTTTCACAACTTTTTACTATTACTTTCGATTATTTCTTCTGCACAATGATAGGCAGCACTCAATTGTGAACTCTTGCTCAGTCAACAAAATAATATGTAGTTTTATTTAACAGTGGGCACCAAATGATGCAAAATAAAATAATTAGTTAAAATATATCCGGCGTACGTCTTAGACAGTAGTACGACTTGAGCAAAAAACTACATAAATCGAGCACACGTTTTCCAAAAAAAAAAAAACAGAAATAAGGAAAGGTTTCAATTAAATCTAAAACATCTTAAAACTCGAAAACACGAAATGAAATCCGAGTGAATCCGCAAAGAGAAATATAATTAGCACAAGTGCAACGTACCATATGACGCTCGCAGGTCGCATGTTCTCCACAGGCAGCGAAGGGTCAGGCCCGCTCGTCCGTGTTCGACGACGTCTCGTTGTGTTCTTCCAGCAATCGCCACGATGAAAATGAACTCTAGCAATGACAAGACAACTCCCTCTCCCAACTCCTATAGTCGCAAAGCATAGATGTGCAAAAAGATTGTAGACGAACGACTGCAGAGCGTGCACGTTCGCTCGGTCGAAGATGGCGTTTCAGAAACTCGAACGCCTCTTCTGTTTTGAAATCGAAACAACGTTCATTTGAATCTTCAAATTTAACAATAAGGGTTTTATAAATAAATTCCATTCTTTTAAAATCTCTAAAAATTTACACTGCAATGAATTAGTCGTTGGTTATTGAAATAAATAAATTTGGTGTGGAATAAATTTTATTTTCTTTCACTAACCTGTGTTTTACAAGCCATTAAATATTATATAAATACAAACATACAATTTTTTTTCAAGTTTTAACTTAGACCAACATCACATTGTCTTAAAAAATGTATTTAATTTTGATTGACAATAAAAGTATGCAAAAAAAAAAAAAAAAAAAGTTTTAACTTATTGGTTCACAATAAAATTACTAATGATGATACAAACTAGCCAAAACATTTGTAAACTAACAAAGTTAGCGCAAAAGAGTCTTAATGTGTACTTATTGAGAGTAGAGTTGGTTAAATATTTTGAAATATAAAAAAATCAAACCTAGGCCAAAAGAAAAAATATAAATTAATTCAAAAAATGTTTAATATTACATTTTTCTTTAAATTTTGTTTATTTTTAAATAATCAAAATCAAATGACATTCTGTGAGAAAACACAAAATAAGCAATTTTGTTTGAATTATTTAGTGAAAACAAACCACTCCTTTGCAAAGTTGAAAAATAACTAGTTGGTTTGGTATTTAGCCTTGAGGCAAGTTACATGAACTTCCCGATATGAGTAAATAATCTACTTAATCAATAAAAAATAAATTAATTCATGCGTGAAAGTATTCCGGGTGGATTTATTACCCATAATTAAAACGAACGAACACGTTAACTCGGATAATTTTCTAAAAGCAAATTTTAAAAATCAACAATTTTTATATTTGAACCAGTTTCGGTAGGACGTTAATATTTTAGTATGTTCATTAAGACTAAGCACTGTATCGCTATACCAAGTAGATCATCTAATTTTAATTTTAACAAACGTCAAAGAACTACTCATTTTTTTGATGAATTTTTAAAATTAAACTACTTGTCGTAAGGCCGTAATATTTCAGTAAGTTCTATAAGACCATGATATATATCGCCAAAAAAAATCCATAAAAATCGGCTTAATTTTTTTTTCAACAGTTAATTACAAGAAAACGGCTCGGTAGATTTTCACCTAAAACTAATCAGTATCATTCCCAAATAATATCTTTCAAACAGTTTTTGATTTTTTAAAATCGATTCGGTAGTATGAGCTTAAATGTGGACGAAAAGTTTAACACTTCTTTTCAAATTACAAAGAAACGGCTCGGCCGATCGCTGCACAAAACTGAGGAAAGATAATACACATTAAAATACATGGATTGGCTTTTAAATTTATGCAATCGGTTCACGCGTTTTTGAGCAAACGTCGATGAAAGTTCTAATTTTGACAAACGTCAAAAAAACGACGCTAATTTTTGCAAACTTTGACGAATTTTTAAAATTAAACTACTTGTCATAGGACCGTAATATTTTAGTATGATCTATAAGACATATTATATGATCTTTACCAAAAACTAATCAGGTCGATTCCCAACCAATATGTTTCGAACAGTTTTTGAATTTTCAAAATCGATTCAGAATTGCGGCCTAAAACGTGGACGGAAAATTTTTCACATCTCTGCGATTTACAAAGAAACGGCTCGGCCGATCGTCGTACAAAAAATTAGAAACGCTAGTCCTCATCGAGATACATCGAATGGCTTTTAAATTTTTGAAATCGGTCCAGCCGTTTTTAAGAAAACGTCGATTTACGGCAAAAAATCTGTTCACACACACACACACATACTTTTTCCAAATTTGGTCTCATTCGATTCAGAATGGCTTGAAACGTTGAGAAAACATAAAATTAGCAATTCGGATTTTTTGATGAAAACATAAACTTCTCCTTCGGGAAGTTAATTAAATGAATAACATATAATAATTACTATTTTTTACATTTTATGATTATTTTAATTGATCATTACAACTTTTACAAGTGTATTTCAATAATTAATTATTTTATAACTACTTAAGACTAATTTTATAATTAAATATATATTTTTCTGATTCTGATTAATTTAAATTTGGTTTTTAAAAAGTATGCGTGAAGGTAGTTGCGGCACCTACTACGCTATATAACTATGTTTATTTATCTATGGCTATGGAATATAATTTAATTGAGGTTAGGTTGATAGTGCTTAGTGCATAGAAGTAGCCATATATTTATGACACTATATAAAAAATAAAACGTATATGATTTATATATCCCATATATATTCACAAATAATAGTATATTTGCCTAAACCATGTACCTGCCTAGTCGCATTCTAATTAACGAATTCAAACAAAATGTCAAAGTTCTAACTAATTTAGGTGCGTATTGAACTTTACATAATTGTACCGTCTTTATTATTACACACAATAATTAATTTATCAATTTAAAACTTCTAGTTGCCCAAGTGAATACATTTTCAACAAAGCCTGAATTGAAAAGTTCGAATGTGGAGCTCCCAAATGTATCACAATCCAATAATGATAAAAAAGCAAGTACACCAGTTGATTACAGATTCATATATCCAGAATTTCTTCCGGATCCGAAAATTGAATGGCGTAATGCAGTTAGAGAGAAATTAGAAAGGAAAGATATGTTAAGCCGCAGGGCCCATATTGACATACCAGAGTTTTATGTTGGTTTGTATCTTTATGTGTATGCACATGCAATTTCATAAAAGATGTACATTTTAAGTCTCAAATCATATGGGCAATGTGGCTCAAATTTATAATACTGCCCAACTTTTAAACTGCATTTCATGTTATAATATATCTATCTATCTATTGTTTAATTGTGTTATTAAATCTATTAATGTGACGAATTGCTTAGCATTAAATGGAGTACATCTTATAATTAATACAACAATAACTAATATAACTATTATAAAAAAGAATTCCTTACTAATGTTATACTATTAGTTTATATAATAAATTTAAGGATTTTGAAAAAAAGTTCAATCAAACTGTTAAAAAAATTACTGCTACTAATACTAAAAATCTATAAACTGATAAATGAAATAATGAAAAATCTTTAGTAATTAGAAGGGCAAAATATTGTTACCTCAATGGTATCCTACTTTTGCGCAACTAAAATCCATACTTTATCTTATCAATACAAACATTCACATTCTCTTTATAATTTTATCTGTACAGTATTAGTAATTACTTTCGCTATTTTACAATTATGTTAATTCTGCAGATTGACTCTCGTAATTATTATTTTAGGTACAATAATGGCAGTTACAACATCTGATGTTCATTCTGAAGGCAAAACAAGTCGTTTTGTAGGAATTTGTATAGATAGATCAGGTTGCGGCTTGCGATCGAAATTCATTTTAAGAAATGTTGTGGATCATCAAGGTTGTGAGGTAACTTTTTTTAAATATGCAAATCATATTTACTATGTTTACACCTAGATATTTAAAATAATGAAGGGTGCTCTTTGTAGGTGTTATATGAAATGTATGATCCTACTATTCAAAAAATTGAAGTATTGAGATTGGAAAAACGACTTGATTCCAAATTATTTTACTTACGTGATGCTTTACCGGAATTTAGTACATTTCCTCTGGACATGGAAGCTGAAATTTTGCCAGAAGGAGCACCAGTACCTGTGAATGAAATAAAGGTTAACATAAAAACATGCTGAAACATAATCTCAGTTTACATATATATATATATATATATATATATATATATATATAGTTTATTTATTTATCAGAATTTTTGGCATTTTCAGGTAAAATTGAAACCAAGACCTTGGTTAGAACGTTGGGAACGTCAAGATCTAAAAGGCATTCAACCTTTAGAATTGCCTGAAAAATTCTTTATCAAAGCCAAGGAAAGAAGCACGCCTTGGGAAAAATATGATTTAATGAAGCAATACAGGTATGTAATTATAAAATTGTCTATTATATCCCTTATAATTAATTATTTCAATAACAATTCTTTTAATAATATATATTATATTCCTTATTTTATAATATAATTTATTATGAAATTAATTATCTATTATTTCCCTTATAATTAATTATTTTAATAATATATATTATATTGTGTGCGTGTGTGTGTGTGCTTACGATTTCACTTTTTTTTTATTATTATTTACAGAGCTACTATACCAGAAGAGGAACAGAATGTTATATATGCTGAAGTTTATTCTGAATTGCATCAATTAGAGTTAATGAGACGCAAACAAAAACGAAGGAGAATCTTTGTAAAGCCAGTGAAAGCAGCATAAGATTTATGATGTTATTTATTATTGATTTAGATTTTGAATAGAACATGTATTATTTGCAACATTTCAAAATACATATATTAAAATAGAGTTATTATTTGGGACTATTACATATATATATATATATATATATATATATATATATATATATTTGTAATATTTTTGCAGCCCAACCGTCGAATTAAAAAAAGGTTAAATAATAAAATTATTTATTCCATTAAACGTTTCGACACTTGATGTGTGTCATCATTGAGTCTAAAAAACATAACATAAATACACAGTTGATGATAAATATAAATATTTAAAAAAGGGAGGAAATTATACATACCAAACCAGGAAAAACAACAAAAAATTAATGTAAAATTGATTGAACACTAAATTGTGTTAAATAATAAAATACTATTATATTAACAAACGAGAAATAGAAGGAGCCACATATTGCCCTCATATATTTAATGTTATTGATAGCAGTGCATTGTGGACACTGATCAACAATGCACTGCTATCAATAACATTAAATATATGAGGGCAATATGTGCTCCTTCTATTTCTTGTTTGTTAGTATAATAGTATTTTATTATTCACTTATTTTTTTAACCTTTTTTTAATTCGACGGTTGGGCTGCAAAAATATGTATCAACGTCAACAAAACTATCATATATATAAAAATATATATATTTATAATATATATATATATATATATATATATATATAATTATAAAATTGATTTGAACACGAAATTAAATCGATAACTTACTAGGAGATATACTAGGAGGTATCAAGTTATAGTTGTATACTCTTCATTTGTCTATGAGTTGTATTACTTTTGTGTATCTTAACTAATTGAATATTATACCTAAGATTAATAAGAAGTGGTAGTCTTACGACTAAGTTTATTATTGATTAAAACTGTTAATCAAATACCTTTCGAATTAAAAAGTTCAAAACAAATTTAGCGCCAAAACTTTGACAGTTTAAACGTCACTTTGACAGCTCCATTATCAATTAGAGAATGGTTTCGTAAACAGCAGCAACGTTTTATATTATTAAACTTAGCATTTTTTTTTTTTGCTATTCTCATATGTTCTTTAAAAAGTATATTTCGAAAAATGATCTTAAAAGTATTATTTATATCATTACATATCATAGCATTGGATTGTTTCACCCATAGAAAACAATTACCCTCAAGTATGTTCTGGTTTTGATGGTAAAATAATTATATAAAATATGTAATGATACTAATTTCTTTATATGTTTTATATATTAGCTTACTCTAAAGAAAATGAAACATGGACAGGCAAATGGTTTCCGGCGAAACCAGATTTTTTAAATGATAATTTTAGAAGTGCCGAGAAAAATATAACCATAGAAGTCACACCTCAAGTGGATGATGTAGAAATATCAAGTTCATTTTGTGATGATGGTCAGGTAAATCAATCACACTCACACTCATACTCCGTATATACATACATACCTGTTCTTTAGAAAACATTAAGAAAATAAATCATTCTATGAGGAATCATTGTTTCAGACAAATTTAATAATGGATTGGGATGATGATCCAAGTGATTTCATATGCCTGACAACAGAACGTTATTCACCCAATTTTGAAGAACCACCATTACTTGAATTGTATAATGTACCGAAGGCATATAAACCTTATCCTGAATGCATGAATGTATCAATAACCTATGATGAAGATATTCCCACATTGTGAGTCTAGAAACATCATATGTGTTGTTAGTCTATGATTTTTTATCAATCTACACAATGTTTTCAACTCTACTTTTTACAGTGGCAATCATAGAATTGTATGGCCAAAGTATGGAGAATATGAATACATTCCTCGGCAGAGATGGTTGCATACAGTAGAGCATGGCGGAATTGTCATGCTATATCATCCGTGTGCTGATGAACAACAGGTGATGATTCAAATCTTATTTAAATTTCAGACTTTAAAAATAACATTACTTACTACTATTATAGGTAAATAAACTACAAAGACTTGTACGAAAGTGCCTTTATCGCCACGTTATAACTCCATCAAGAATGTTATCACCAGAGATGCCCTTAGCTCTTATTTCTTGGGGTAAAAGGTTACGAATGTCGTTTGTTCAAAAGGAAACTATTGTTGATTTCATAAAATCAAATGCTTTAAAAGGCCTTGAGCATCCATCTAAGGATGGAGAGTATGCATATGGTTTATTGGAAAAAGCTGAGATCATAAGTGACTTTAGTGATAGTACATTATGTCCAGGTCTTTGATTATTAGTTATTTTTAAATATAATGCATAATCTATTACAGGATATTTACAAACAGATTACAGAATATTAATAAAATACGCCTGTTTTAAGTTGTATTAGATTCTGAAGCAATTCTAATTAGATTCTTGGACATCAAAAACAAATATCATTGATTGTTATAAATTATATAATATTTGTTATTTCAAATCTCCGCAATACATTCTATTTTTGCTTTCATTAAATATTTGCTTACTAGCTTTTTTTGAATTTAATAAAATATACATAACATTTTATTATTGTGAGTATGTATGCAAGAATCTAATCAGAAACTGCACATGGAATGAAACATGTTATAAACTTATATACCAATAGGACTAGCTTTTGCATGCATTACCATCTCAATCTTTTTATTTTTATTTCAAATTATGATTTAATGCATTTGACTGTAAGACGCCGTTGATGCGTAATCTCATAATTTATTTTTTTCTAATTGGTATCTTATTTATTTCTGATTGGTATGGATTTTGTATAAAGTAAAAAAGCAATTCTGATGTCAATTATTTGATAATTATAAAATATTATAACAAAAATATATAATTCAAAATGTACCTTTTAATATTGTGATATTTAAAAAATAGAGAATTTTGTTACCGCTAATTGAAATATATAATAAAACTTTTTTATCATTTTTGGTTGTTTTATTTAAAAAAAAATTATATCATATATGTACTAAGAAAATTAGATATGGTATATTTCTTCCCTAAATTGCAGAAATTTTTGATGATTAATCGTATCATGTGATATAAGATTTTAATATATATGTATATTTTATATTGCTTTTACAATCAACATGAAAATTTATAATTATTAACGCTATCAATATTTTTTAGCTGTTAATTTAAAATTTGAAACGTTTAATAATCACACTATAAATTATTAGTTACCTTATTTATGCCTTGCTTATGCGCATTTTGAATGGTGAGAAATTTTTTTCAATTTTGAAATTACTGGAGTAATTTAATAAATAGATGTATTTCATCAAATAAAATTATAATCCCATAAATGTATTCCATAATTCAAAGTAAAAAATAATTTAATCGTGTAAAATCTATTAGTTAACATACACGTTAACTTACGTGTTAACGTTCACGCCAATTTTAGCATTGCTTGCCATTTTCACAAAAAATATTAAAAGGTTTGAAATATTATAACTTTTGTATTATTTTAATTTAAAAGAAAACATCGGATTTTATTAACGTCCGGTAAAAATTGTCGGTGATCAAACGACCCGGATTGGTCAGGACAGTCCCGAATTTCCACTTTGCGGTAGATATTCAGATATTTCTAGAACCAATATTTTTTCCGGATTCCAAATATTTGAAAAGTTTCTTATTTTTAATATTCATTCTAAAAAATATTTCAAGCGAAAGTATTTTTACAAATCAGAAATCGTACCGAATCAAATAAAATAAAATTTGTGTTCAAGCCTATTTAATTCGAATTTAATACACATTATAATTTAATTCGTATTTCATATATATTAATAAATATTGTATTATTTTACGGTTGCATCTGTGATAGAGATCTGATATAATACATTTATCTACAAAATTCGGACCTGACGCTTTAAAAAAGGCAAATATGAAAAAGAAATTTCCATTAATTCATAATTAAACTCTAAAAATACTACAAAGTATAAATATACATAAAGAACCTACATATTCTTTTAAAACTCGTGTTTTTTACTATTTTTTGTTCATACAAGATAAGATGTTACGAGTATACGTCTATAATTAGATGAAATATTTCCTTCAATATGGAACTGCAAATATTTAACGAAGCTGCAAACACTAAATATCATAAATTATTTACGGAATGAGATAAAAGGTAAAATCAGATGTTCTATATTAATAATTTTCACAAATTGAATTAATTTGTCGTTGTTGTTGGATATTGTATGTGCGAATATTTCATGTGTTTAAATATTGTTGAATGTTGATGGTTTGAATTTGATTCATTGGTGGTTATATTAATCGTTTTGTGAAGTGGAAACATGTCGGAAAATAAAGAAGAGCTAATCCGACACAAATATGAATATCGGGCGCCGGAGGGCGGTTGGGGTTACATGATAGGCCTGGGAATGGCATTATCATTTGTACGTTTGTTTCTTATTAATTTTACTACATTGAAATAAAATCATTAATTTTATTATGATTAGCAAAATTTAACTCATAACTACATGATCTTCTAAATATCTATATATTCAGAGCTCTACAATGCTCATTTTTTCTTTGATTTGTGACAAAAATATATTGTTTTTAACTTGTAATCAGAAGATGAGGAAAACTTTAAAAATGAAAATAAACCCTTTGGTAAAAATTGTATTATTACATTGCTAAATGTCAGTAGCATCTATAAAGATGTCAAGACATGCCGCTAATCATAGTTTTATAGCTATAGGAACAATTGAGGTTGTTGTTCCACATATGGAACTAGGTGCCTTGCCTTGTAGGGTAAAAGTGTAAGCCTTACACTGAAAGGTATAAATAAAATGTATTGTCAAAATTCTGTAAATCTTTTAATGTAAAATGTAATGTATGTCTCTTATATGTAAAATGTAAGCACAAATGGTCATTAATAACAATTTTATGAATTTTCCTGGCGTTCCCCGAACTAAAAAAAACTGTACATAGGTATAAAACTATAAAACTAAAAAAATGCTTATGTAAAGAATGTACGTTATGGATAGTATAAATTATACCTATAGTATAGTTAGAATTGATTAGATTAAAATGCTTAAAAACGGTTTTCATAATTCTTTCTTGAATAGTTCATATTGCTATTTGATTATTGTCTAACTCACTTTTCTCTTTACTAAACCATAACGTATACTCGTAGTTAACTTTATGAACTTTTCCACATGGAAAGCTTGCTTTTTGTATAATCAAAAATTGTGCCAAAATTACTAACTAAAGTTTCAAGTTGCAGCATGCTGATAAAATGCTAAAATAAATTCTTTAAAAATTTGATTTAATACATAATTAAGAAATCTGCAAATAAAAACAACCATGAATGAAAAAATGCATTGAACATAAAAAATATAGTAACACGTAACTGATGTATTTTAAAAAAGTGACTTCAGGTAATTGGAGGCTTGTGACTAATTTTTATGCGCAATTTATAGAATTCTTTGAACTTCAAAAAGGATAAGTTTAAAGTAGTAAAAAATAGATTAAATATAATAATAGCATCATGTTTATTTAAAAAATAAATTACAATATCTTAAAATTTCCTCTTTTAGTTTTACTTTCTAAATTTGCAGATCGTTGCATTATGCCTGTTCCTTCATTTGGTTTAATTTTGGAGATTTCTAGATAGCCTAGGAGAAAAACTAGTGCCTTGACGCTATTAAATAGCGCATTTTTTAGCAGTTTAGCATTTTCAGGTACTATAATAAGTGTAAATGATAATTATAGAAATTCATTGTATATATTATATACACAGTTAATACCATCTATTTTTAGGACTTTTAACCAATTCTTTATTCCAAAAATTCACATGCCGCCAGGTGGGCATTACTGGAGGGTTACTATTCTTTTTGGGAAGTGCCCTGACAGTTTTTGTCACATCAGTTGCACAAATGCTGTTTACATTTAGTATTATTCAAGGTGAGGATATATTTTGACGAATACT
>NW_020537731.1:0-27546 GCF_003426905.1 Ctenocephalides felis | reverse complement strand
TTTGACTCAGATAATAGGCATATTTTGTCTATTTACTATTTTAGTTTTTAACTGTCAGAATGAGTAGCTTGTTTCAGCCAGAAATTCCGATTTGCTAATTTTATGTTTTCTCGACGTTTCAAGCCATTCTGAATCGAATGAGACCGAATTTGGAAATAATATGTGGAATTGTGTTTTTTGACCTTTCGACGACATTTTCAAGTAAACAGTTAAACCAATTTCAAAAATTTTAAAGCCATTCAATAAGAACTCGAGTGGATAAGTTTTGTTCAATAATCGGCCAAGCCGTTACTTTGTAAATCGCGTATAAGTGAAAAAAAATTCATATAAGTTTTAGTCTGCAGTCCTGAATCAATTTAAAAAAATCATCAACTGTACGAAAGATATTGATTCGGAATCGTGATGATTAGTTTATTTTTTTTTTATTTTATTCAAATACAAATGTCCAGTTAAAGTCATTTAGTAAATTTAAGGAATTTATAATTTTCAGCCGTAAAGGTACATTGTATCTATAATGACATATTGGTATTTCCGTTCGTTATGATATCGACAATATTTTAATGATAATAATATCATTATCATTAAAATATAATTTATACTATTTAGTTATAAGTAATATCTTAATAATAATAACTAAGTTATTTCAATCTTTACCAAGAAATTTGATAACATAGATTAACTGTTAAAAAAAAATCGACGATTATTATGAAAATTTTTTTTTGCGCGTAGATGGTCATGGTCTTATAGAAATACTGAAATATTACTTACTGAAATATTACGGTTCTACAAGTCCATGAATTCATCAAAATTTGAAAAAATTGACCATAGTTTTTTATACCTTTGTTAAAATTACACATTTCATCGACGTTATCTCAAAAATTACTGTACCGATTTCAATAGTTCAAAAACCATCCGATGTATCCTGATGAGAACGATCGGTCGAGCCGTTTCTCCATAATTAGCAGAAAACTGAAAAATTTTGGTCCATGTTTAGTCAAAAATTCTGAGTCGAATTTAAAAATTTAAAAACTATTCTAAAAATTTTATTTAGGAATCGTGCTGATTAGTTTTGGACAATGATCGGCTGGGCCGTTTCTCTGTAACTAACTGTTGAAAAAAAAATTCTTTATGAAACCATTTGTTGATAGATATCATGGTTCTTTATAACATACTTTAATATAACGTCCCTAAAGTAAGTCGTTTAATTTTGAAAATTCTTCAAACTTAGAAAAAATATGTTAGTCAAAATTTGTTTTAAAAGTCGCTTTTGTGATTTGATAAGTCAAAATTTAAATTTTACTAATTTATAAGCCAAACCATTAGAAATAACTTTAGAATTAGCAAAAAAAATAGTTAAGCTGGATTAGTTTCACAAAAAATACAAAGCCCTTGTATCAGATTCAATCCTAGAATTTTCGATAAAGTTTGCGAGTCAATCGGCCAAGTCATTTCTTTGGAATCGGCAAAAATCTTGCTATCTCAAGTTTATGGATTTGTGCATTGTTCACAGAAATTAATTAATAATTATTTAAATAGATTCTTTATATCTGAGTCACCTAATGAGCAGTCTACAAAACTTCTCTAGTTATGTAAAAAATGTTACGATTGATTTAAATCATAAAATAATATCTAGAACTACATGATATATGTAATCGTGCTAGTAGTTTTTATAGCAGATGCTTAATATAACACAAAATAATTTATTAAGTTTCTTGAAAAAAAATGTTTCGACGTTTTTAATGAAATTTAACATGGCGATAAAGTTCATGCACTAAACAGTCTTACAAAAATTGGTTGAATTATATAAATTCATTAAAATTTTGGACAACAAGCTAGAATTTGTAGCCTGTGCACTATAATTAATATAATTACAGATATTATAAATTTGTTTGAAAGATATCAATTGGAAATTGTAATGTTTTGACCTAATTGAAAGCGAAAAAAATATTTTCGAAATAAACAGTTAAAAATTTTATCTATATATTATATTTAAATGCCAATTTCGTTTGATTAAGTCAATTATTACACCTATCGGCAAGTTTTTGCAACTTTCCCTAGAAAGAAATGCCACTTCAAACTAGTTTTATTTAAATAACCCTTTGGTACGGTTGTTATTTTTCAATTATATATTTTATAAATATATATTATTTTCGATTAGTCAATAATTGTAAAATTTTGTTTTACCAAGTGTGGTAGAGACTTTCGCTTCTCGGGGGAGCAAAACTTTTCGATATATTGAACATAACCCCAAGAATAACCTCACCTACCAACCAATCTGGGGGGTTGTTTGAGCCCCTTTTTCAAGTAGGTAACATATGGCAGGGTTCAATAAATACGCATGAAGTTCACTTTAACTTCACTTTGTTAGTCGACGAACAGTTTAAGATTGATTGATTGAAATGCACTGCAACTCTAGTGGAAAATCGGAAAATTGGAAAATTGAAAAATTCTTTTATTTTATTTTAAACGATTATTTTAGTTGCTGATATTACAACTTTTAATCGGCGTAGACATATTAGTTATTTGCGAATACAAAGGATATCTGAAACTTTAATATATTTTTTAACATATAATTACTTAGAGTTAATTTTTTTATGAAATGATTTTATGAACTTCCCAAAGGAGAAGTTCATGTTTGCATAAACAAATCTGATTTGATAATTTTATGTTTTCTCGACGTTTCAAGTCATTCTGAATCAAATGAGACCAAATTTGAAAAGGTATGTATGTGTGTGTGAATAGATTTTTTGCCCTAAATCGACGTTATCTCAAAAACTGCTGGACCGATTTCATAAATTTAAAAGCCATTCGATGTACCTCGATGGCACTTTTGTATTTCGATCGTGTTATGTAATTTTTAAGTTAAACTTATGCTGCTTATTTGTTTGTATATATCCCGTTTTTATAATTTGAATATCTTTACTTTTATGTATCTCAAATAGTGAGACGACTCAAAAGAAATTGACCAATAGATACAATTTAAATTATTTTGATTTTATGTTAGTTTTCCAGATATTTACAAATGGAAAATTGATAGTTTATGTTAATGTGTAAATTACATATTATACTCATTACATATGTGTGAGTGTTTTTTTTTCGTATGTGTTATGTTTATTATACTCATCCAAATAGCTTATAAAAATTGTATTTTCAATTGCTGTCTAATAAATATAAGAAAAAAAACTTTTATGTATAGTTAAATTTTACAGGCCGGAGGATTGGTTAATTTTATTACCTAATTATAAATAAAAATTTAAAAATCAAAATTGGCGTCAAACAAAGAGCATACAACGATAACAATATTGTTGAAATTTTAGGGTAATTACTCTTACTAATAAGAAATATGATAGCTTTTTAATACTTCCGTTATATAAAAGTAAATTCAAAACTCTATATATATTCTATATTCTTATACTAGTGGTGCATGGTATCGTGCCTTAAGATAAATTGCTGTAACTTTCCATACCAAAAATTAATTCTTTTAGAAAAAAACTTTTTTTTAAAGATTTTTTGATAACTTTGAAAAAAATTAGATCTTTGAAAATTTTGAAATTTCTGAAAAAAGACTTGAAAATATGTTTTTTTATATTTTGAAATTTGTTTTATACTTTAAATTTTTTTGAAATTTTTGAACTTTTTTCCAAAGCTTTTTTACATAAGAAATATCGAAACGCGTAAGCGTCGCATCGCCGTCAAACACATAAATATTGGTACGGAATCCATGTAAAAGAAATGTAAACAAAATTCATACTTATTAATGAAATCTTTATAAAATATCAGATAAATTGATGTGAATATGTTTAATGATCATTTTTAACCACCAAATGGCATTTTTTCACTCAAATTCCGAAACCGCTGGACCTGCTTTTACAAAAATTTAGATGTAACTTCATTTTGTCAGTACAAATAAAATGTGTTTTGAATTATTCAAATCGGACGCTACGATCTCTCAAAAACTGAATTACTATTTTGACTCTTTTTGTCTCATATCTTCGAAACGGCTGGACCTGCCTTTGCCAAAAACTAATCAGCACGTTTCCCTAAATTAAAAACGTTTCCCTAAAATAAATCGAATGTTTTTGAATTATCCAAATCGGTTGATCCGTGTTCTCGAAATCGTCGACGAACATTTATATCCGAACACACACACACACACACATACGCACACATGCACACACATACACACACACATACACATACACACACACATTTTTTTTTTTAAATTTTATTTTCAATAGCAATCAGAATACATGGCAATTCTATAAGCTTTTTGGCTTATGTCATTCACTCGCACACATACACACACACTTTCAAGCACACATATAAGTTTATCTGATAAATATTTTTCTCATGCCAAAATGTGAAACGTAAAGATATGTAAAAAAAATTATTTTTCATTTTTTTTGCGATTACTATAGCTAACCCTACGAGAAGTTAATATGTAGTTATAAAATATTAAACGTACAATTAGAAATTTAGTGTTGCTTTTGTGAGTGAGTGCTGACAAGTTTGGTAAAAACTTTGGTTAGGTTTGTGTGGAGGTAGAAATAGCATTTTATCCTCGTAGTTGCAAGTGCATGATGTGAATTTTGGTCTCTCTATAGTAGCTAAAACTTTTCCCTCTCACACATCATATTATTTTCCTCACAATTATTAGAAAATCATGTGTTCGTACAACAATTTCCTCGACTGTTCAATACGAGTATATGTACTCGGCGTGCGGTGTAGTCAATTCATCTCAACTTCTTCTATTTGGGATATAGATTTCTGACTTCTCTCGTTCGGTTATTCCCTCGGTTTATTCCTCGAGTACAAATAATAATCAGCCTGGAAACGCGTGTTGGTCGACGGTTCACAAACTCACTCACTCATTCACTCACTCACTCACTCGACTCACTCGATCCCAAGAAGACGACGATGACGAAGAAAAGCAATCGCATTTGAAAAAGTAAACTCTGGTCTTGAGGTGTGTGTATGTATGTTCGACAATCAGTCAATCTATGTGCCTTCATTGTGTCAAATGGCGAACGTTTTCAAACAGAAGGGAAGGATACTTGATTTTAACAAATAATAATACGAGTATGAGAGATGTTGGAAAACAACTCCGATTGATTCCACACAAATATTACTGTCGCATCAGAGTAACAGACTTATTAGGTCATAATATTTTATAACTAGTGCATGTAATTGTGCCTTAATGCAAATTGATGAACCAGAAACAATTACCTGAATAACATACAATTTGTCAATTTTGAAGAAATTAATTTTTGAAGTAAAACTGTAGAAGACAAAATGTAGAAGCGTATAAACATCAAAATCATGGTACGGAATCTATAGAAGTGTAAATAAAATTTGTAAATATCTGATAATTTGATGTGCGCCTAATGATCACTTTTGACCGACGAACAACTTTTTTGACACTTTTTATATTGGGTCTTCCAAACCACTTGACCTGCATTCCTAAAAAATTAATGAATTTTTAAGTCCGTCAATACCTTGACGAAATCTAACGAATCATTCAAATCGAACGACACATTATCTCAAAAAATAAATTTACCATTTTTAGTACTTTTTGCTCCGGATCTTCAAAACGGTACAATATAAACGAGTTGGTATTGGTATTTAGCCTTGAGGCATGTTACATAAACTTGCCGATATGTGTAAATAATCGACTTAATCGATAAAAAATGAATTAATTTATGAGTGATTTAAAGAATTTCGAGTGGATTTTTCACAGATAATTGAAAACACGTTAACTCGGAGTATTTTCTAAGAGCAAATTTTCAAAAGTCAATAATTTTTATAATTGAATCAGATTCCGTAAGACTTTAATAGTTTAGTATGTTCATTAAGTCCAAGTAATCTATCGTTATACCAAGTAAATCTCTAATTTTAATTTTAACAAACGTCAAAAAAACTACTAATTTTCTTAAACTTTGATGAATTTTTAGAATTAAACTACTTGTCGTAAGGCCGTAATAGTTCAGTAAGTTCTTTAAGACCATGATAAATATCGCCAAAAAAGTTCCGTAAAAATCATCCTAATTTTTTTTTCAACAGTTGATTATAAGAAAACGGCTCGGTAGATTTTCACCTAAAACTAATCAGTATCATTCCCAACTAATATCTTTCGAACAGTTTTTGATTTTTTAAAATCGATTCGGTAGAGTGAGCTTAAATGTTGTCAAAAAGTTTAACACTTTTTTTCAAATTACAAAGAAAGGGCTCGGCAGATCGTCCCACATAACTGACAAACTATAATCCTCTTTGAGATACATCAAATGGCTTTTAAATTTCTGAAAATGGTTCAAGCGTTTTTTAAAAAACGTCGATCAAAAGTCTAGTTTTAACAAATGCCAAAAGAATGATACTAATTTTTGCAAACTTTAAAGAATTTTTAAAATTAAACGACTTGTTCTGGGTCCGTAATATTTTAGTATGATCTACAAGACTATGATATCTACCGTCAAAAAAAAATCATAAAAATCGTCGTTTTTCTTTCCAAAAACTAATCAGCACGATTCCCAACCAATATCTATCGAACGGTTTTTGAATTTTCAAAATCGATCAAAATTTTTCACTTTTCTGTGACTTACAAAGAAACGGCTCTGTCGATCGTCGCACAAAACTTAGAAATGCTAGTCCTCATCGAGATACATCGAATGGCTTTTAAATTGATTTACGGCAAAAAATCTGTTCACATCCACACACACACATATATACTTTTTCCAAATTTGGTCTCATTCGATTCAGAATGGCTTGAAACTTCGAGAAAACATAAAATTAGCGAATCAGATTTTAATTAATAATTAATTTTTCTTTTTTGGGAAGTTAATAAAATTTATGTGAAGCAATTATAATAAAATTATTCATAAATAATAAGAATGCCATTATGGCAAAACAGTTTAATGAAATTAGCTGTGAACAAAACAGTGAACTTTGCTTCCATTTAACATTTCTTAAAACTTCTTTAAATCGTATTTTAATTAAATATTATTATGTCTTCAATATTCATTTAACTCGGAGAGAGCTATTGTCTCATACAAAACTATTTATTATTCCCAAAACGTTGTTTATCTTGAAAGTATGGAGGAGAAACTTTTGAACAGGAGCGAATATTATTTGTACGAAACGTTTCAATATATCTTATTTTGCCGTTAGCAAGTCTTCAAACTTTATTCATAATAACCAGTATAAGAGTTAACTACGAAGAACTTTTTCTTAGCACGATATTCCTGAGAGTTTACTTAACTTTAGACTATGGTAATTTAAAACAGAGGTGAATTGGATGGCATTTTGAAATTTTAATTTTATTTAAAACCATAATATTTATATTATAAACCAGTGGTGCATATATTTTTTTTAAAAAATGCCGATTTTGCTGGCAACTATTGAATAGATAACTAATTAGTGTTCAAAATAGTTAAAAAAAAATTACTAACTTATTAGAAGGAAAATAATTTTGAATTCCAAATAATCAGATTTCTTACATTTAATTCTAAAGGTATTTGCGTTAAATTTGTATTATATACTCTCATATTGCTTCAATTATGATAATAGTTCTATTAACATCTAAACAATTACATGGAGAACTAATTAACTAAGCAAAGCACTATATATGTGGTCAAAGAGAAATTTGCTGAAAGCACTTCTAGTCGAGTTATCAAAGCAATTGTCACTAACATCAGCAGAGATCACGTTAAATGAGTTATGAACAGTTGTATATAGTTTGCTAATTATATTAAGAATATTAATTATATAATAAGAAATTATATTTGTCAAAATATTAACTAGTATTTTTATATTTATATTTTTATTTTACGATGTACTACTTTTTTAATTTACCATAGGGAAAGTTATTGAAAACGGAGTATCCGATTTGAACAATTCAAAAAACCTTCTGCTTGAATTAGCAAAACAGTTCTTTTTGGGAAAAGCAATTTTTTTAAATAAATCAAACTTATTTTTAATATTGAAAATGATACGGATTTTAATTTCAATTTTAACTAAAATTCTAAAGCTTACTTATATACTTCAAATAAATAATTTTAACTTTCAATTCAGTTTATATAATTCTTAAAAATATGAGAGAAAATCCTTCATTCTAACTCCTCTTCTAATGAGATCATTAGGTTCTGTTTATTCATTTTTTATGTAAACTTTGTAAGGGGTATGCTGTACCTATTCGAGATAATTCAAATAATATTTTAAATCACAATTTAACGGTCAGAATACAAACTACACAGCTATGCTACACAGTTAGTGATTTACTGACAAGCCCAGCAAGCGTTATTAAATTTTTTTCTTGAACACAAAATACGCAATAACAACTTAGTAATGCATATTGTTGCACTCTACAACGACTTTGAACAAGTCGTAAAATATTGTTATGTAGGAATTCAAAGTCACCCTGAAGCAGGCACATAAAACGCTTGTAATGACGTACTCACCAGCTCAGTCGTGATTCAGTTCAGTCAGTACTCAGTCTTCTTTTTAGTTATCAATGGAGTCGTATTTTAGTTAATCATATTTAAGTTTATTTGTTTAAGTTATATGTTTAAGTGTACGAGAAATCATGAAATACATCAAACGTTTTCATCAGTTTACGCTGATTAGCCTCCACAGATAGGTAACAGCTTTGTTTAGCAGCAGAAAGAACCTGCTTATTGTTGGCACTTGTATTTTGTCTATAAAATAAAAATAATGAAATCTACAATATTTATGATAATCTATTCGAAAACATTTACTAATCTCTGAATATTTCATTACGGTGCGGAAAGTTCCTTGAGACACGATGACATACACTACTAGTTATATTTACATGGTATTAATTAAAAACTACTGTGAGTGGTATTTTCCCTCAAGGCAAGTTACATGAACATCCCGACATGTGTATGTAATCGACTTAGTCAATAATAAATCAATATTATTTATTCGAGAAGTATTACAAGAAATTGAATTTTTTAAATTGGTTCAGCCATTTTAAAGAAAACGTCGACCATAGGTCAAAAATCTGTTTACTCACACACACATCCATAGATACACACACACATACACACACACTTTTTCCAAATTAGATCTCATTCGATTCACAATGACTTGAAACGTCGAGAAAACATAAAATTGTATTTTTGGACTAAAACATAAACTTCTCCTTCGCTTACTAAAATAACTGTAAATTTTTACTTTGCTCTAACATGGCGGAAGGGGTTATTTTTACTTGGAACTTGGAACATGTATTTGTACAGGATAATGTATGTTTCTGTTACAATTTCTCTCTTTACGTACACGTTGTGTGAATCTCGAGCATAAATCCACTTATTATATATAGTATATTGTCTTCTCCTGAAGGCATGTGACAATGCAGCCGCCAGGCCATGCACCATGAACACTAAATTGCCGGCTAAATGGTCCAATATAATCAGACAGCTGTTGGTACTTGGATAATTAAATAAATTTATTATAATTTGTCAATGTGAGTTAATAATAACAACCTATCTTGCTTTTGTATGAAGTCCTGTCAAAGTTTGGAATATTATAAATTATAAAATTGGACCATAATTTCAATTGCAATGCTAAATATCTATTTATTTGTTCTTCCTCGAAATCATCTTATCAATAATATATTTGTTTTCTTGTTGCTCAGTTAATTATTAGAAAAGTTAGCTGCTGTTGTTTTAAACTATTTTTTTTTTTTTCATTTTATTTCAACATTTAGCTCATCTTCTTTTTTTATCCAATTACTCGTACAATTGCCTAGAAGGTATAGAATATTAGTTTAAAGAAGCTGAAGTGTAGAATAATATTTTAAATAAAACACTATCCAGTATCAGTCAGTAATCTTTCTCATCTTCTAATATTATTTGTAGAGAGCAGGTTTTTGCAAGTTTTTTGGGATAGTTTTCTTGTATTTAGATGCAAATTTTCTGATTACTTCTGCTGTATTGTGTATTTATTGCAGCCTTGGTGAATTAGCCAAATTGAAACGTACTTGAGTGTCTCCAGTATTTTCTTAAAGATTTTGTTTTGTGATCACTGTAGGATATTTTTGTTGGTTCGACTTGGCACTATATATTGGTCTCAAGAATATTTTTTTATACCAGGACATTGTTGTAAGTAGATAACTCAACTAAATGTTGATTTGTTTTGCTACTTCTACGATGAACTTCTACTGGTGAATTCCCCGACTAAGCCGAAACAGCGTCAAGCGGGGTATTTTTTGCAGGGTAAAAGGTATAGATTTACTCAATTAGGTTTAGGGTATAAGGTATAGATTTACTCAATTATTTTCAACCCTCAGTCTATAAGTTGAACGGTAAATGTAGTTGTCTGGTAAATCGTCGCATAACATATAATATATCTATATATCTATATCTGTATCTCTGTGTCTATTATTCAGTGTGTCGTGTCTTAGCTAGTACATGAAAGCACAATACAAGGAACAAAGAGCTCTCCCGGTTGTTATTGTTAACTTGAATCTAAAACAGTGCTGGCAAGAAGTCTTAAGTAAGGGTTTACATACATTGACAAAAGTTCTATGAAATATTTTGATTAAAAAAATTCACAAAAAATGATCAGTCTCTCATATTAAAATTCACTGAAATTTGCAAAATTTTTAAAGTTAAATTTTAAATATTTTGTTCGTGAACCGTGAATTCCTCATACTATGGGGAATTAATCATACCATTTTGGGAAATGGACCGTGGGAGAAAGGATAGATCTTAATATAATCAATTCTTACTTTTTAACTTAATTTAATTTTTTTTACCATCATACCCAGACGTGTTCATTGGATTGGCATTCGATTTAGACAATTTGACTACTGCCAAAAAATTTGATGATGTCCCATATGGAATAGGTTTAAAGGCATTTTCTGTTTTTGAATCAGATTATATTTTGCATACCCGTCTTGATCTTAGTCTAACCCAAACTAATCCCATTTTCAATCTCAATCGCGGCCAGCTCGATATCAGGCAGTGTCAGATCAAATTTATGGTTAAAGATGTCAAATATTTATATTTTTAACTGCTTTCTATATATATAATATGATTTAAACTGTAGCAAATATTTGCCAAACCTAATTTATAATTGTCCGCAAACAAATTTTAAATATCAACATATCAAACCACGTTCTATAAAAGTACAATTATAAGAAATGTTTTCAGTTGACAAAACATTTTTTTATACAAACTTTGATATACAAAATGTCGAAGTGAATGCATTGCTTTTTATTTCGTGCAAACCAGATTTTTACTTTGAATTAATAAAACGCAAAAAGTTTATTAAAAACGATTTCATTTTGTAATAAAACATTTTTATTACCGTTGCCTATCTTTTTATATAAAATAAACTTTTGCAAATGTCGACTAAACAAATTCTTAATCATGGGCAAAAAAAACTTTTTAAAAAATATTTGAAAAATTCTGGAAAATATTAATAAAAGTAGATACTAAATATGGTAGATACTATTCTATAATTTTCTTAGCATTAGAAACATACTTCATACAATACAATTCATCATACTCTTTATTTTATTTTGTAAAATTCACTTATTTAGTTTTTCAGATAACAAAAAGTTTATTAAACAAAATTATATTTTATTTTTAGTAATTTGAAACAAAAATGGTCAATAATGTAAATTTTGTTCTCTTTTTATAATTTGTATGACAATTTAAACAACATAAAAATCAACTTATCATAATTTAATATAAAAAATGAAAAAAGTGTTTTTTTTTTCTAAGTAGAAACAAATTTTCAAATGTCTTAATTAATAAAAGTACTATTTTAAAAATAGCTTATTATTGAAAAAAGACATTATTTTTTGTCTCATCGGTATAATATAGACAAATCTAGTAACATTGTTATTTGATAAAGTTACTAAATAATCAAAGTTATCACAAGATATTTCATTTGCTGAATTTATATAGTGTATGAATCTTTGATTTTTGTTAAAGAGATTTTGGATTATTATTTTTGTCAAGAATTGGTTTTAAATTTTTTTTTTTTTTTTTTTTTTTTTTTTTTTTTTTTTTTTTATTAAATAAGACATTAAAGTCTTGATTAACAAAAATAAATTGTAACAAAAAAAAAAAAAAAAATCTTTTTATGATCACTATATATTATTTACTTTAATTAATTATATTGACTGCTTATACTTTTTTTACTATTTCGCTGGCGATATAATCTCATTCTTTGAACAGCTGTAATATCTGTCTTGCCTAAGAAATATTTTACATTTTAATCAATTCGAAGATTTATGGAAACTACGAATAATATAGAAATAATTTCTAATCAACAAACTTACGTTTGTACACGGCACAAATGTTTAATTTGCTTAATTATTTTCAAGGAAAAGGCTAAAATATTCTTCTGATTCAGGCATTCTTCATTAAATCAATTTGTACTACGATGTAACATTAAAATGTTCATTTATCTACGCATACAACAACAGATCTCAATTCACATACACGACGACTAATCACAATCGACCCGTATAGAAATGATCTCATCGAGAGCGAATGGCGTACTGTTTGGGCGTAACGCTATTTCCGTTGCATTTGTACGGATTTACGCCCTAGTCGCGCCTAAAGAAGTTTTACTTCAAAAAGCATGTTGAAGTATTCGCTTAGACTATCTGCCAAAAATTTTCAGCAAAACATTTGATTTCTTATATTCATACCTTCTTACAAAATTTTTGGCTATCAATAGGTATTAAGAGATAAACCAAGAGGAAAACCGAACACCATTGTTTCGAATTATCAAAGACATTAGGAGTGATTTGTGTTCTGTAATGAAGCGAAAGCTATTTTAAAAGACTAAGCTTTATATAAAGAGATATAAAAATAAGATAGGGAAAAAATTAAATATAGTCCATTCATTGCATTTAACAAAATATTAGTTAAACCATTACTCGAACTATTTAATTTAAAATAAATTTCACAATCGTGTTTGCATATTTATTTCACATACACCGTTCAAATGCACAAAATTAATTCAAGCACATAATTGCTGATGCTAATTTTAATGTCAGTAATTAGCGTAAAAATATGTTTTTCGTGTAATATAATTCTGAAAAGTTTATCCTGATATTTTTTATGGTGATAAAACTAAAATGCAAATGTTGTACAATGATAATAAAATTTTCATGCAATGTAATAGGTATATTGTACAATTTATAATTATTATGTGGTAGCAATTTTATACTTTTTATGTTAAAATTATATGTATATGATTTCTATTCAATGGTCATTTCTATTCTCTCGATAAAGTGCTTTTCTGTAATGTCCAAATATAAATTATCTAAAAACGAGACTTTTAAAAACGTAATTATTGCTTAAATTAAGAAAAATTATGTCGAGCAAAACTCATAAAACTGTTAATTTCTTAAAGAACAAATTAAGGGGAAAGTAATGGCAAAGAATGTCAAAACAATGCAGGATACTTTTTAATGGAAACTCAATCAAGAAAAGTTTAGGGCAGAATATTAAAAGACAAAATTTGTTTCTTAATGACGAAGTTATGATATATAAATAACTAAGGTTATTGATTATTTTTTTAGAGTATCTATTTATATTAAAAATTTCTTATACTAATATTGCTTGTTGTATCTAACTTGTTATTTTATACTTCTATTCTTGATTGTATTAAAAAACTAAGACAGTTTCTTTAATAAATATTATGATACTATATTACTAAAACAAATGAATTTTAGCTCGCTTATAAATTCACTGGAAACTCATTTGTCATAATTGAAAATTTTTAAAAAGCTTTAAGAAAAATTCCAGAAAAAATAGATTTATTGCAACTCTTGATTTTTTTTTTAAAAAAATTTAAAACTATAGACATTTTTGAGAAATGTGATTTTTTTATTAATTCTCGGAAAATATAAAATTTTTGATCAAAATTAATTTGTGGCAAATTTGATTTAAAAATTCTTAGCCTTTGTCATTTTTTTAACTTATTTTTTTTCTAAATCTTCGAAACCGGTACCTGTCTTTCAAAAAATATGGTCAATTTTTCATTCCATCGATGCAAATAAATTTTTTGAATGATTAAAATAGGACACATAAACTGAATTGCCAGTTTTTGCACTTTTTGAGGCGTGTCTCGAAAACAGCTCGACCTGCCTTTGCTTAAAACTAATCAGCATATTTCCCTAAGGAGTTCCAAAATATTCAAAAATTTTTAAAACGTAAAGATATGCAAAAAAAATATTTTCGATTTTTTTGAGTTTACTATAACTTACCCTATGGAAAAACGAAAAATTCATTAAAAAATTTTATGAAAAAAAATTATTATTTTTTTGGTACTTAAGTACCAAAATTTCATCATACTATTTTACACATTTAGTAATGCATTTGTATAAAATACTATAAAGTTTCAATACTCTTGAGAATTTTACAATGAAGTAATGAAATTCATATTAAAAATTATAAAAGCAGTTGAACAAAAAAAATTTAGTCAGTTTATTAAAAATTTAATAAAGAAAGCAACAGTCAAAAAAACGAATATTAAAAAATTGAATAAAACGTTAAAGCTAAAACTTTTTAAAAATAGTTGCACTAACAATAATTTTACTTAAGTAAATTTGTCTATTATTAAATTTAAAGTTTTATGATTATGATTACGAAAAAAACTAATAAATTTAGGAAAATATTTTGTCAAAATGCTTATATTAACAAATTTTTAAATGTCTATTAATCACTCATAAATTATTTTTTAGTGATTAAATCGGTTATTTACACATTTCGGGAAGTTCATGTAACTTGCTTCAAGGCAAAATACCAATACCAACTAGTTTATTAATAAATTTTTATTATATTGCAATACATCATATTTGTTTTAAAAGTTTGTTTCAATCTACAACTAAATAATCTACATTATCAATATTTTATGCCAATTTTTTATATTTACCAAATTGCTGTTAGTAAAGTGCAGATTTAATGTATCTACAATATTATTTTATTACAATTATTTCCAGTGTATTTCAAGTCGTATGCAACATATTCTAAGATATCTTTCCTTTGTTGATATTTAAGTTTCTCTTAAGCTCTAAAATGCATCGCATTGTGTTTTCTGCATTTTCTGAATACGACCTGCATTTTCCTTCTTAATACAGGTGCAAAAAGTAGCTATTTCGCGAACAAAGAAGATTCTATGCAGAGATAATATCTTACGTCATTTTCCATAATAAAAGAAAATACGTTTATGTACACTTTAATTTTTATCCGGAACATCACATTGTGTTGAAATAGGTTTTGACATCTGAAAAGAAAATTTATTTACTTAGAAATAAACGTACCAGTTTATTAACTGCATATTTCGAAAATATAGCTCTTGCATTCACTAAAAACTAATTATTACAACTTGTTTATTTTCAATACATTCTCCAAAAGGAATATCCCATACCTAATATAAAGAAAGAAATAATTATAAATCACATGATAATTTTTTTTTTAAAAAAAAAACAAGCTTTCAGTTCAAAAAAAGTAAATTATTATCTAACAATTTTCGAGTTACATTATCCTCAATCATTTATAATATGGAGCAATAATGCAAAATCTTCCATGAACTTCTTGTACACAATGAAAAATCTAATAATATTCTTTCATGTAGATATATTCCAATTTCATTCTTGAAAAGAAATATTGAAATAAAGCATCTCGTATGTTACATTATATTCTGTTCACGCAATTTTTCATATATGTGAAACTGAGTACCTACTCAAATACAAAAAGTGAGAAGGGAGTATCATATTTCTCAAGAGCAAGGGCTGTAAAAAGAAATAGATTGATAGAAATTGATAAAAATTTACATTGTAAACTGACTGTTTACCTATTTACTAGAAATACATGCTGCAAATATCTTTAACATAAATTAGAACATAATGAGGTGTATCTTTCAAAAGTTGATAATGTAGTTCAAATGGTTTATGCTGAAGGCATATGAATTTATTACCATTTACTGCAATTTCCAATTAAGTTCTCGTTGGTTGGAAATTGCAAAGATTTAAATTAAACTCACAAGAATTTTATTTAAATTTTTTTTATCAAAATATTTTTAAGGTGGTTTTTGTAAAGCCCTGACGATTTCTTAGGATATGAAGTGAAATCTGAAGTTTCAACTGTCGCAAACATAATCTATAAGGCATGAGAAGTGAAGTAATGCGATTCCGGATTTAATAATAAAACAGGAAGACGAAATTCCATATTTTGAACGACATTTCTGTATATATATATATATATATATATATATATAAGGGTAAAAGTTGCTCAAATTGTACCCCCTAAGAAAATGATGCTTTGGTGCAACTATCACAATTTTTCAATTATTGACTTCGGATAAGTTATAGTAATCGCAAAAAATTCGTAAATGAAATTTTTTACATATCTTTACGTTTTAAAGATTTCTGAACATTTTGGGATACCTTAGAAAAAATAGATGTATGTTTGTGTACGTAAAAAAATGAGTAAAAAATTAAAAACTTGAAAATGGCAGTGATTTGATACACATATTTCATTAATAAATTAGTTGAAATTCACCAAAATTCATAATTCAAAAAACGAGCTTTGGTTTGATTGATGATGAGTTATTACATAATTTTTTTATATTTTTCTCTCTATTTTTATCCATTTGCAAAATTTATTTCATTGCCATTTATAAATGTGCGAGATTTTTGAGGAAATAAACAAGTATTTTACGGCGAGTGTTAGAGACAGATAAGAAATTATATTCTTGCCAAATGATTTGTAAATTATATATTATTACAAAACAAACATCATGAATAAATGAACTGTGTACAATGCTTTTCCTGTACGAAACCTTGAATAAATCGTATGGCAAATTTTATAAACTTATCATTAAATTAAATAGTAAAAAATCATGTATTTTTGCAAAAATTACAATTAGTATTAAATACAACAATCAAATAATTCTACATCTTTTAATATTTTTCTCATTATTTATGCAAATGAATAATAATAAAATATTCTATACAAAAATAGATAAATATTAAAAAAAAGAGTGCGCGTAAGGTTCACACGCGATTGAAGTGAAACTTATTTACTACTGTACAAGATGGCATTTAAGTAAAAATAAATACATCATATAACGATTTTGAATAATGTTTATCAGGAATATGGTAACACTCGTGATGCACACGTTTATTAGTGTCAACCATTATATACATTTATATAATGATAAATTATAAATTATATATTTATAATAGCATTAAAAATATGTATAATATTTAAAAACAATAATGTAATTAAAGTCATACTTCAAAGGTGACATGATCGGTTTGTCATTGTAATTAGCATTTAGAAATGAACCTTCTTTGGAGAAATGAAGTAATTGCTAATAATTAATGAAATGTTAAACAACGCCTAAACAAAAATTGTTTTCGCAACTTCACTCATCATGTAATAATTGTGTGTGAAGAACTTCATGTAATTAAAATTAATATACATTCATTGACTAATCGTATTTTTTTTTACTTTTTTGCTGGCGATAAAATCTCATTCTTTGAACACCTGTAATATGTGTTTTACCTAAAAAATATTTTCCATTTCAATAACTTCAAAAATAAAACTACACGGCGCAAATGCTGCATTTGTTTATTAGTTTCATTATAATTATTTACAGGGGACAGGGTAAAATATTCTTCTGATTTAGGCATTTTTCATTAAATCAAGATTTGTACTACGATGTAACTTTAAAATGTTTATTATTTATCTATGCCGATTTTCTTATTGATATTGGCACGCATACAACGTTGACGCCGGTACGCATACAACGACAGATTTCTATTCACATACACTTCGACTAATCACAATCGACCCGTATAGAAATGATATCGTCGAGAGCGAATGACGAATCATTGGCACTAGAGTCTTATCTTATCTTGTCTGCCGTTACGCACTTCCGTTGCATTTGTACGGATTTACACCCTAGTCGCGCTTAAAGAAGTTTTACTTCAAAAAATCAAATTGGCGGTCAAGAATGATCATTAGGCATTATGCAATTTTCTTGGTACGTATCAAATTTATAAATATTCGCGACATTTTCGACAGTATGGATCAACCGACTTAAATGAATATCAAATTTTAAAAAAATCAAATTTTTAAGAAGTTTTAAAAAATATGAAAAAATACATTTTTTAAATAAGTTTTAAAAAAAATAAAAAATTCTACAAATGTCTAAATTTAAAACAAATCATAAATCTTTCAAAAATTATGAATCACAATACGGGAAGTACCAGCAATTTGTTTTAAGGCCGTGCGCATCAGTTTAATAACTAGTGGGGCGCAAGGCATCGTTCCTTAAGGCAAATTGCTGAAACTTCCCGTACCAAAAATTATTATTTTTGTAATAAGATTAACATTTTTGAAAAAAAATTACTTCGAAAAGAATAGATTTTTGAGAAACTATAAGTTTTAACAAAAATTTACTTTTTTTTGAAAAAAAAAAGTTAAAAGTTTCCACTAGATACCCTATTACCCAGTATTAATTTACGTGATACACCTACAACCACCTCCAAACCAATGGCACCGTTCCTCTCTATGGCCGTGGTGACCGCGATAATAAATTATTTCGTGCACATTTTGCGCCCAATCATCGTGCATTATGCAAAAGTTTTCGGGTTTTCGTCAAAGAAAAGACCGGACAACAGAGCGAGCGACGAGCGACGAGCAACCGGCAACCGGCTCTATTATATCATATCACATAATATTGTATGTAGTAGGTAGTAGGTAGGAATACGAGTATAATCGCACAAATGTCGCATTAACGCGGAAAGGAGCCAAGAATTGTAAGAAATGTTTCACAGAGAAGAAATTACCATACTGGGGAAGTTTTTGAATTTGGCGACGACTGGCAGCTTTAAATTTCGCCTGTAATTTGTTAATGGACGGATGAATGACCTTTTGGGGAATGGGAGGTAAATGTTTGAGGCAAATATGAATATAACAGAAAAACGTGGTCTTGTGATTATAACTGCACAGTTGAATTCATTATAAGCTCTATATAAAAACTTTATAATTAACTTTGATTTGATAGATGTTTCTATTATCAATCTATTTCACCTTCACATATTGTAACTTTTCGAAGAAATTCAGGTTTTTGTCAGAAAATTTAATTTGCTAGTTTTATATTTTCTCAAGTCATTCGGTATCGCTTGAGGCCTTTGGAAATATTACAAAATTGGATTTTATCGATGTTTTTTTTTCAACAATGGTTGCACCGATTTCAAAATGTTTAAAAGCTAACTAATGAATTACAATAAGGACTCGCGTTTATTATTAACTTTGAAATCGAAAATGAAAATTTTTATATATTTTTACGTTTCAAAGGTTTCTGAACATACCTTAGAAAATATTTATGTATGTGTGTGTGTGTGTGCGGATACAAATTTTCGTCGACGATTTCGGGAACACGAATCAACCGATTTAAACAATTCAAAAAACATTCGATTTGTTTTCATAAGAGACGTGCTGAATAGTTTTTAGTGAAGGCAGGTCTAGCCAATTTGAGAGGTGTTTGATAGATATCAGTTCAAAATAGTTAAAGATCATGTCATATAATAAAATATTATAGTCCTACTATAATGAATCAATCGGCCAAATTAATATAGAAATCGTTCTTGCAATTATTATGCACGTAATTATTGTGTAATATACAAAATTAAATAATCAGCAATAGTTTCTCACATTATGACGGTCTACAGCCACTCGATATACTCATAAATTAAATTAATATATTGATATCTTATTAATTATTTAATAAGTTCAGACAACTTTCTTCAAGGCAAAATGCCACTTACAACTAGTTATCAACTAAATCAATGACAATAGAATCAAAGGTTATTTTCATTCTCACTTTACTTTACAAAATTTATTGATACGCTTCTGCTCTCCTGGTAATTCAACTTTTTCGAACAAATCGATTTATAAATACGATTGCTCTCCTGATAAATAAAACTGGTCTCTTCAAATGAGCAATGCGACTGTTCTCCTGGTATGTGATATTACTAATAATATCGGTCTGGTAAACCTTTTGCAATTCGAATTAGAAACTAATGGACCGATTCTGCCGTAAAATAGACCAATGTTATGTCAAGGCTATGTTACTCTCCGTTATTCTTATAAAATGGTACTAAAGACTGTTAAATGCTCTGTACTTGCTTTGTAGTCAGATATTTTACACATAAAATGTAACTTTACTGATGTGCTAAGCCACATCACAAAGATGCAAGGTTCTTTTTTGAACGCCTGAGCGTTTTCTTTGTTCAGTTTTGTATCTGAATTCAAAATAGTAACCACATAGCATTTTGACAGTTTTTAGTACCAATTTATATGAAAACTAGTGTGGCGCATGGCGTCTTGCCTTAAAGCAAATTGCTGGAACTACCCGTACCAAAAATTATTATTTTTTAAAAAGATTAAAATTTTTGAAAAAAATTTACTCTGAAAAAGAATGGACTCATAATATTCCAACACAATCTTTTATCTAATTATATAAAATATCCTCAAATCTTAGATTTTATGTTATATGGACTGCTAGTCGAGCGCAAAATAAATACTCGAACATAGAAGAGTATGTGACGTCACATGTCTGAGCGAACATTGCCGACGACAGTCGCGGACTCTCCCGATTGATTATATGTCATATGTCATTATGTTTTATTTTGATAATATAATGGCAATTGTGATGCCTATCATTTTGTAAGAAATGATATTAATTATATTTCCCATGTGAACATAAAATCAAATCTACCTGTTAAAATCGGTTTATATATTAAATATAAGGTCTATGTGTTAGCACGGTACATATGACAAATGACATTCGATCAATCGGGAGGGAATGTGACGTCACATACCCTTCTATGTTTGAGCACTATATACAACGGAAAACATATGAAGACTAGCAGTCCATCTAGTGTAATGATGTCTATACCACAAGCTCTTTTAATTTTATTTTTAATTACTGATACGCTTCTGTTCTCCTGGTAGTCCAACATGTTCTAAACGAACAAAATTGTTTGATACTGTTTTCCTGGTAAATCAAATAAACAAAACATTCTCAGTTTTGTAAAATGACAAACGTGACTGTTCTCCTGGTAAATGATATTACTGAGAATTCATATTGGTCAGTGTAACGCAAGTTAAGTTAGAAACTAGTTGTGTATGGCATCGTGCCTTAGGATAAATTTCTGGAAGTTCCGGTACCATAACAAAATGTTCGGAGAATATTAAATGTTTTCAAATAGATTATTAATAATAATAAATAATAATAAATACTGTAACATTGCCGATTTTCGGCTTATTACTATAACTTACTTACCCTACGGGAAGTTAATAATGAACTTCCATCACAATCTTTTATAGTGAGTTTTGAAATATCCCCTAGCTCTTGTACTATTATTTAACCGTGTTGGGATTAGCGATATAACCTAAGTAATGATATATGTGTTAGGTAACCTTCGCGAGGCGTTGTGGCGGCTCTGCGGGGCCTCTAAAGCGACTAAAGCGTCTAAAGCGACTAAAGCGCACGCCGAGCGATTAAAAGTCCGCGATTAAACGGGGGGTGGTTATGCTTAACGCCGAAAATTAGATTATTAAATTAAATTAGAAGGATTCTATTTGCACATAACAAAGGAACAGCCGCAATTCATACTAGAGACAATTTTCGTATCGGTATGTAATGAGGAATAAATATTGGATTTGTCGACTCGTGATACTGAACATAATGATACATTATATACTGACTTATTATTTATTTGGACAAAACTAAAGTAATGAGCCACGAAGTTGGATGGTCCAAGGATGTCAAATACTTTGGTGTGATCTTGCACCACACACTCAGCTTCACCAAACATATCAACACCAAAATTGGTCAGACGTTTGGGATGATAAATATCCTGAGACCTCTTTTGATCCATAACAGCCTGATGTTTGGAACAAATATTCTTCTTGGAAAAACACAGACACAAGCGGGCACCAATTTATCACGTGATCATTTTTTTAAGGGTTCTGGATCCCCCTCTCTTTTGGTGATACGTAGTGATACTCAAAATTACTCTCCTCGCCCACCAAATATCACGTGTATTTTTAGTTACGAGATAAAATTGAGATTTTTTTATTCTTTTTGAATATGTTTGGATTTTATTTAAAAATTAGGCACAAAATAAAATTACGTGATATCTCACTATCCCCCACTCCTTTCCCACGTAATATTTTGTGAGTTTTTACATTTTTTTACTCCTCCTTACCCTAAAAACCTAACGTGATTAATTAACGCCTCCCAAGGTGGAAATTCGGGACTGCCCCAACCAATCCAGAAAGTATGGTTACCTTACATTTTGTCTCAAAGTAAAATGTGTAAATAATTGACTTTGATCAATAATAGTCCACTCATTTAAGCTTAAATTAGGTAAAAATCTTGGAATTCGAGATACCCAGCTGTAAGTCTGTAAATACTGTAAATTGACACCCAAAAAGTTGTCTCAAAACCTACATATTGTAGGGTGGACGCAACATATGTAGGTTTTAAGACAACTTTTAGGGTGCTAAATACAAGTATTTACTGACTTACAGTTGATATATACAGTTATAATTACTGGACTATAACAGTCTATCGCCATGTAAACTAAACAGATATCAAGATTTAGTTTTGAAGAAAAAACGTAGAGAAACTTGGCTAATAATATTCTATTACGAGAATTTAAAGACTAATAACCTAGAATGATGTCGAATTTGTATGAACTACGGACAAGTAAAAATGTTTAATTTCACAAAATAGTAATTTTCTATAAAAAAAACTTAAAACTTTGTGATATTTTAGATTTTTTCTGAAAATTAGTACAAATCGAAATTTGTGAATGAACGTAGTGCATACTGAAGAGAAGTATATGACTCTGTAAAAATATCTAGTAAATCAATTCAAGTTCAAGTTGAGAAATCGTGGGTATCATCAAAACATATGCGTTTAAAAATTCGCGGTAGAGGGAAAAAGAAGGATTATCGTGCTATGTCTTTGTATACAAGAGGATTTTTTAAAAATTGTAATATTTACATCGTCTTAAACAGTTTAAACTCAAAAATATAAGAGAAACTGTTTCTTAAAATTTTTAGGCTAGAAAATCTTTCTTAAACCACTCATCGTAGACCTCTAATATTTCTTCGACACAAATATCGTGAAGTTTATTTTTACCAATCATACTAAAGAACGACCCGACCGATCTTTGTCAAAAATTAATTTGCACGACAAAATCCAAAAATCAGAAATAAATCAGAAAGCATTTAGTCAAATTGACACTTTTTGGTGAAGGCAGGTCTAGTCGTTTCGAAGATACGGAGCAAAAAGTGCAAAAAATGGCAGGATCTGAGAGAACAAATCGGCCTTTTAAAAACATTCGATTCGTATTGATGTGGAGACGTACTAATTAGTTTTTGGTATAGGCAGGTCCAGCCATTTCGAAGATACAGAGCAAAAAGTGCAGAAAATCTGATTAGATCCTAGACATCCACTCATAGCGTTGCGCGTGAGCATGTCGTTATAGCTGAGGTGGTTCTCGCGTCACCGTTCGCAAAGTCAAAACTGATCGAATCCCACAGTCTGTAATTTTTTTTTAATTTTTTTTTAATACTTTTTATGTTTGTATAGTTAATACAAAATGAACTATTTAAAATTGTTGACTCAGTGCATAGATTTCGCGAACAAAAAATCGATGCATTTGAAATAAAATATGTTCATTCTAATAATAAGTCTGCTTCATTAGATTTTGTTTATATATATTTCATTCGAACATATACAAACAACGTCGTCTAATCTAATAAGTTTTCACATTCTGTCTACAAGAAACAAATAATGAAAATTCTAGTTTTTATAATATTTATTCATAGACATTTTTTTGAATGATTTTTTTTATTCTTCGAATGTTTAAAATGCGGTTTGGAAGTTTCAGTTGCACCTAGTTTAAAGTTTCGCATAGATTTCATATATCCTAACTTTAGCGTCGATGGATAATTGCGGGATATGATATGATTATCTTCTAGGATTATTATTAATTCTGGGTATCAAAAGTGACATTGAAATGACTGAAACATATTGCATAATGCACACAGCTTGCATTGCAGCCGTTTCTAATTTAATTTATAGAGACATAGAGAGCTTAATGGATAGATTTACGTTCCACGCGCTGCGTTTATACTACTATACAGGGTTTTGTGCAATAGACATAAATCGCCCTTTACTATTCCCCCGTGAATTATTATTTCAAGTTTTAAATCAAGATAATTTATAGGCGGGAAAACTAATTAAGGTGTAATTATATATTACACGATAGCAGGATAAACTTATCTGTATTCACGGTTACATTCTCATACAAATTAGATCTAGGAAAAGACAAAAAAAAGCGCGTAAGGTTCACACGTGATTGACGTAAAACTTATTTGGTACTGTACAAGATGGCATTTTAGTTAAAAATAAATACATCACATAACAGTTTTGAATAATGTTTACTAGTATATGGGTAACAATCGTGAGCACACATTTACTAGTGTCAACCATTAACACATTTATTTAATGATGAATTGTACATTCTATATTTATAATAGCATTAAAAATATGTGTAATATTTAAAAACAATAATGTAATTGAAGTCACGCTTCAAATATGACATGATCGGTTTGTCATTGTAATTAGCATTTAGAAATGAACCTACATTAGAGAAATTGAGTAATTGCTGATTAATAACTTATATAATATTCGTTCACACAGTAGATTATGTTGAACAACGTCTGAACAAATATTGTTTTCGCAACTTCACTAATCATGTAATAATTGTGTTGAAGAACTTTATGTAGTTAAAATTAGCATACATTTATTGACTGCTTTTTTTTTTTTTTTTTTTACTTTTTGCTGGCGATATAATTTCATTCGTTGAATAGCTATAATATCTGTCTTGCCTAAAATATTTTCATTTTGATAACTTCAAAGATTCATAAAAACTACGAATAATATAGATTTAAATTTCTAATCAATAAACTTACGTTTAATTCACGAAACAAATGTTTAATTTGTTTATTATTTTCAAGAACATGGTAAAATATTCTTCTGAATCAAGCATTTTTCAATAAAGCAAGATTTGTACTACGATGTGACTCAAAATGTTTATTTATCTATGCCGATTTTCGATTTCGGAACGCATACAACGCATACAAGGACATATCTCTATTCACTACACTACGTCTAACACAATCGACCCAATCGACCTATAGAAATGATTTCATCGAGAACGAACGGCGAATCATTGGCACTCGACTCGGCCGTTAACGCACTTCCGTTGCAAAGAAGTTTTACTTCAACTAGTTGTAAGTAAAATTTTGCTTTAAAGCAATTGGCATAAACTTTCCGACACTTGTAATAATCGAAACAAACAATGAAAATTCAACTTTAATTAATTAGATAAACTTCTAACGTATATTTAATGTATTTTCAACATGTAACTAATTAATACCTTTTTCCAAATTTGCGTTCTCTAAGTGCAGCTCATTATTCCAAACATTAAGTAATTTTTATAAAATAAACTGGTATTCACAGGTCTTTATTGTTTTAGGATATTTGATTAGATTATTCCATGAGCTTCATTGCCATGTTTATTTTCATGAAAATTGGAAAAGTGTTTTGTTAGTTGGAGTTTTTAATATTTAATTACGAAGAATGAGCTAAGCCGATCATTGTCAAAAACTAATTGCACGATACCCCATTACCATTTTTTTTTAATATTTTTTTAAACATTTAAAAACGAATAAAGACTTTTGTTAAAACTTGAACAAAATATTTTTACTTTCCGTTAATTGATAAGAAACGGCTTAGTCGATTGTTTCGCAAAACTAACTAATATAATGTGAGTCCTTATCAAATCTTATCCAAAGGTTTCTAAAATTTGGAGTTCAGCCATTTTTGAAAAAACATCGACTAAAAGTCGGAAAATATTACGTGGAGGAAGGAAGGGGTCTTGTAAGATATCACGTGTATTTATTTTTTACCTGAATTTGAAAAAAATCAACATTTTCAAAAAAAAGTAATAATTTAACAATTTCTTTGCGACTAAATATACACGTGATGTTTGCCGAAGGAGGGGGTAGGGCAATTTTGAGTATCATCACGTATTACCAAGAGAGAGGGGAGTCCAAAAATTTTCAAAAATTGACCACGTGATTAATGGACGCCCCCAAAGGGCTTCGTATCGCGTTGCAACTAATAAAATTGGAATGATGAGGATGTTTATTTCGACATCAAAATATTTTATGCCATAATAATACCGGTAAGGTATCGTTTTTTTTAGAATAGCATTGCACAATTTTACTATTTTTAATGAAAATTCTGAACAATTAAAGTACGTTACGATTTTTCTTGATAAAGATCCAGATGGGCCATAAAACCTTTGTTGTATCAGTCCAAAAATAAAATCGTACACCAAATATTGTATATAAAAAAATCTTTCAATAAAGCTAGTACAAAACTGAAAATCAATAGCAACTAAAATAAATATTCAAAAACTCAACTGCTTTAGAGGCTTCAAAAATCGTTTTTTTTTTTGATGAATTTTTAGGTGGAAAATAAATATTTAATTGAAACGAAAATTCCAGGTTTTATTGTCAACATTCTTCTTAATATTTTTGATTAAAGTATATGTCATAATATGCCGGGTACAAGCATTTTGCCGATGCGCCACGAGCGTGCAGACGGAAAAGATGCAGTTTACAATTTTCATCCAAAACAAAAAATCAATATAATATATTTTTAATAGTATAGATTTTAGTTTGAATCTAAAAATTCAGAAAAAAAGGAGAGATTTATCAATTTTTTGCAACTTGAAAAAAAATCGTGTTTTTTTGGTACATTTCACTTTAAATTGTTTAAAAAGTGGATTAGTTTTATAACTTTATAACTTTATAACTTTTTTAGGTTTATTAGGTTCAACTAGAATAGAATTTAAATCTGAATACAATGAATTTTGTCTCGTTTTGATAGAACGTTTAATTTTTTTTCTATCTCTCTCGATAATTAGGAAGAATCGAAAAAATTTAAAACCGAGAAATCGCGCGTCAAAGTTTTTGTTTTGCTCGTATAAATGGGGTGGCCCATTTAAAAATTGGTATATATTGACAGCAACTTGCCTGTAGGCCACACAAAATCGTTTTTTAACCTCTAAACCAGGATTCCCCTTAAATTCCTGTCGAACGACGTCGCAGGTACATCTAGTGATGAATATATTAACTACTTTATTGCTGAATTTGTGTTTCGAAAATATCCTTGTAGTAGTAGTTGTTCTGTTTGTATCAAAACACCAAATTAGTAGTAGCTCGATGGCACTCGAGTTTATTATTCCCAAGCACGTCTTGAACATTTGCTTGTTATATAAACATACATTAGGAAATGATCTTCATAACGGCTCCTCCTATTGCAATTTAACGCCGCTAACACGAAGACGAGAGTACAGGTGTACAGGTGTTGAGGCTCGCATTCCCTTTGATATATTAC